>NW_011914348.1:0-2070 GCF_000151845.1 Pteropus vampyrus | reverse complement strand
GAGAGAACGACATCCACGTTCTGTGGTTGAAACAGAATGTGTAAAGTTAGTGAATTTAGGGGAACAGACATCTGGTTTGCAAAGAAACAGAAAATGTAAGGATGAGAAAATTTCAGAATTATGAAGAATGAGGAAATCCAAGAAACCGACAAGAGTTTCTCGAAGAAGAGTTAAGATCTCAGCATAGGCTGAAACTGAGCTCGTCTATTCCCCATTTCCTCAGCAGTAAGTCTGCATTTTCTGGTAATAGCATTATAATGAGAAAACCTATGTGCAGTGTAAAAAACGCATTAATTACAGGAGCATCATGAAGTCTGGGTAACTCAACATTCAGAGAGTGTTTGGGGAACAAATTAGGAGGGGGCTGTGCTATAGAAAACAAATAACACCTTGAAGAAATAAATTGAGTTTTATATTAAAAAGGTTGTCATTTCCATCTACATTCATGGACATTTTTGGCTGTGCTGCATATCCAGTGACTCTGGTCAGAATCTACGCACGTATAAATCATGTGATTGTGTGTCCACATGACAATCACTTATTCCTTGTACTTCATCCTCTCCAGAAAGCAACTTTTGGATTTGAAAAAGGCGAAACTTGTGCCAACAGCACATAGTATTTTATGTTGGAAATCTTCTCCTTGTATGAATCTCGTCCATTACGGTATAAATTGCTTGAGTGCAGACACCATATTTTGTACAACTCCTTATGCTATGCATAATGGTGCATGAGTCTGTAAACACAGTAAGTGTAAAATAATTTCTAAAGGATAAAAGAATAAATAGGTAAACTTTCAGGACACATAAATTCTACCTGCAGAAACTTAACTTCCCAGTATCTGAAGAAACATTAATATACATATGATTATTGCCTTTTATAATCAGAATCACTTGAATAAAAATACAGTTTCTTCCAAGTTATCCTATCAGTTTAAGCATATTGGTTGTTAATGTCATATGCAAACCAGTTAAAATATTAGTTTCTTATTTTTTTAAAAAAATACAATTTAGAGAATTTTACATCAAAGGGTAAAAAAGGCAATTGACAGATGGGGCAAGAAATGATTAGCTTCTTTCACTTAATGTCTAGATGGGCAGAGAAGAATCATGACACTTCTGGACAGGTGATGACATCTAAAATGGTATGTTGGAGTATTAAAACAAATGAGAAAGAAATAAGCAATTTAAATTTCTTATAAATACAGTAAAATGTTTCATTTTAATGCTTCTATAATTTGCTATTTTTTTCTTTTAACTGTTTCTTTTTCTTTCTTTCTTTTCTTTCTTTCTCTCTCTCTCTTTCCTTCTTTCCTTCCTACCTTCTTTTCCTTCCTCCCTCCCTCCCTTCCTCCCTCCCTCCCTTCCTCCCTCCCTCTCTCTCTATCTTTCTAACACTGTTACTTTGTGATATATATTAAATTCTAACTATAGCAATGCCTTAGAGATATCTCATTGATGGATAGGAAATTGCTAACGATGCAAGCCAACTTAAAAAGGAAATAACAGAAATAGGCCACGACCATGACTGTCATAGTATAGGTTGCCCAGGGCTTTATCCTGCCATCTCGAGAACCTTCTGCTAATAGGAGCAGAGCTGTCAGGCAAGGCTATGGCATCAATCTTCTCATTTTACTTTAATGCTATTGTCCCATGACTTCTGCTCTACAAAAATATTTCAGAACTAACTCAGCTATGTTTATAAGATTAGCAAGAGTGAAAGTAAATGTCTGGACTGAGAATTTAGACCCAAAAATATTTTGAGAAAGAGAAAAGAATTAAGGTCTCAGACAATGACAATTTTCCATAATAACTTCACTTCCAGTGGTAAAGGTGCAGTTTAAAGAACCAAGGTGAATATGTCTCCTACACAATTATTCAGGTGCCTTTTGAATAGGGATCCTGTGTAATTAGAGTATGTAACCTAATTTGAGTTACTGAATACTGGTACTCATGCTGACCAGACTCAGGAATGTTATGTTAATCATGATAATGCCTTTCTCTCTCACTGATGGTTATTCAATTATCTAATAGAAACAGGTTAGATCAGCTAATGATTTTCTTACTGTTTCTT
>NW_011914347.1:0-2045 GCF_000151845.1 Pteropus vampyrus | reverse complement strand
GCTTTATAGTAAGCTGCTCACTCAATGCCTAGAGCTAAGAAGCTGAAGGGATAGATCCCAATGAGGGGAGACTGGTGGCATTTTGCATACGGGCTTTACGTCTCATCATTGTTTAGTAGAATGTTCTGTGTTCTAAGGACCTTCAATCAGTACTTTGTGCTTGACTAGTGTGTTGGGTTTGGATTCCCTTTCCTGTCAACTTCTTTCTGGGTTGGAGGGAGAGGAAGCCTTGAATGTTGCGCTACACTGTCTTAAATCCAGCTAACACTTTGTCATCTTTCCTTTTGGGCCTATTCTACTTGGCACTGGAACAGAATGAGTGTGGACAGTTGTTGAAGGAAATTTTTCTTTTAGTTAATTACTATCCTGGATTTGTCTATTCCTATTTTCTTGGAATAAAAGTGAGATGCTATTTTTTGGACTACTCAACATACAGAAAGTAGGAGCTTTTTTTTTTTCCCCCCTTTTTCTAGAGAGGATGCATTGTATAATTTATGAACAAAAGCAATTCTGAAACGTTTTAATATGTTTGCATAAGAGGAAGCCATGTTTTACCAGTGTTACATGGGTTTTGCTCTTTTGAATGATGCTAAAATAGCAATTCTTAGTCCTATAGGAAACAATGTCTGCATTAAATACCTGCTTTTCCCTTAAAAGCATAACACAGGCCTAGTTTTTCCTCTCATATTTCTTTACTCCTTAGGTATCTCCTTGGTATCTCCTTAGGTATCTTCAAAGGGTACTTAGTATATTCAAGAAATACCCTGAGAATAGTGGAGAATAAGACTGTGGCCCTAATATAGTTTTATTTGATCGAAACAATTCATCTATATGACATTCACTGTTGTGTTAATCACTTATGCTCTAGGCTCATGTAGAGTTTACCTTCATTTATTGATGCATCTTTCTCCAGCATACCAGGTTCCTACTGTGTGCAAAGGGCCAAACCAAGCCATAAATTTGGACAACAAGGCACACAAAGGCCTGTTTCTGTTATTCATTTCAAAGGTGAAATTTTCTCTGCAATATTTTTACTGTAGACTTCCTGGAGTACAACCCAGTGGTGTTCATGATGACTCTGTTTTGCTAAGGAAGAGAGAAAGAAGGAAAGTAAAATTCTTAGTATTTATTATATGCTACTCATTGTACATACATGACTTTATTGAATCCTTCCATTAACCCTCAGCATCAGTACTATTGTTCCCTTATTATTAATGAGAAAACTGAAGTGTAGGGATTAAGTGACTTGCCTAAAGCCACATAGCTGGCAGGTTGTAGAAAGCTAAGATTCACAGGCAGGTCTGTCTCTTTTCACTAGCCCAAACTGCTTCACTTCAAGCAGAGGTGGTCTTTGTTAATCACCTGGCAGAAAATGGTCACTTGGGATGTAGAAAAGTATCCTCTAAATGTACTTAACTTAAACAAATTATTATAGAAACAGGTAGAAAACATACGTTGCTTTTCCAGATTTTAAAAAGTAAAAGTTCGAAGCTAAAATTACTGAAAAGTGAATCCAATTACATAATTAAAATAAACTGTGTATATAGGTCTTTACCAGAGAACCAGACATTTAAAATGAATATTCCACAAACCTAATTAAATCCACAGTCTTTATCAGAGTAAGATATAATTTAATAAGCACAATCTAGACTGTAAAAATGAACAGGGGTCTGTGTAAAAATGAACAGGGGTCTGTTTGGTTCTAAATATAACAGTGATGATCATATTTTTAGAATATTTTTTAATTATAAAAGAATTGCCAACTAAGGATTAAAAACTCAGAGATTCTTGCAAATGCTTAAGAGCAACCACAAATTCTTGCTGCAAAGCAGAGACAAAATAGTCTTCATTTTTGTGCCAGAATTTCCTTTTGGCTTAGAAGACGAGGCATACAAAAGAGAAAATGGGGAGATTTGCTATTCTAAAAGGTTTCCTGATATACTTTGGAGCAAAGTTGTAAAAGACATGAATTCTTCTAAAATAGGTTATCTGTGGGTTATCTTTCTTGTTACCATACAAAATTCTTTCACTTTTCTCAGTCTTGG
>NW_011914346.1:0-1897 GCF_000151845.1 Pteropus vampyrus | reverse complement strand
AATTAAATGAGTTTTATAGGTTTTTCACAAAACTTAGGAATGATTTGAAGTTTAAAAACAATGGCTTGAGATTTGTTGCTAACTAGACCTCAGAGTAAGACTGGCCTACGTCGTTAAAAAAATTTTTTTTTCCAATTTTGCTTATATTTTTTGTAATATACATACATATATATATACATATGTGTAGTAAAGACATTTAGGTATTTGAAAAAGGTTTTGTTGGTAGCCAGAAATAGTTGTATTTGGGATGAAATTGGGTGCATTTTTGTGTGTAATGGGATGAAACAGGTCTGTCGTCTATGGATGTTTACGTTTTAATTGATCTCAAGCCATTGTTAAGTCTGTTTTAAGTCTGTTTTCAACTGAGAATGAATGCCATCTTATTTGTGGCTTCTTCCTATCCTTTGTGAAGGATATTCTTATCTTTTAAATATTACAGTCACTTTACCCCTTCAAAGTCAGGGAAAAGATAATGAAGTGAAAAACACTCATCTGTGTACTAGTCAGATCTTATTATTCAGATTCCACAGAGTTCAGAATTATCATTCTATCCATGCCATTGAATTAGCTATCTCATAATGGTGTGGGTAATTGACCAGAAATCTGCATTGTAAATAAGAATTTCGGAGGACTATTAAAAGCAATTCTTTGTTTTCTTTAGCAAAACTGTCCATATTAGGTGATAATAATTGAGACTTTATTTATTTTAAAAATTATTTATTTACCACATTATTTACAAAATAAAAAATTAAGTTGGACCCTTACCTTATTACCACATTAAAAGTTAACTAAAAAGGATCAAAAACCTAAACGTAAGACCTAAAACGATAACACTCTTAGAAGAAAACAGGGGGAGGCTTTATGGCATTGGATTTGACCATGATTTCTTGTATATGACACCAAAAGCACAAGCAACAAAAGAAAAATAGATAAATTGGACTTTGTAACAATTAAAAAACTTTCATGGATAAGAGAGAAGAGGCAACTGAAAAATGCAAAGAAAAGTGCTTGCAGAAATGACCGATTCAGTCTGTTAAAGCCCATTCCTAACTGCCCTCTCTCTCTCCCTTTCAGGACTCTCCAGCTCTCATCTGTTGATTCATTGTTTGCCAACCAACTAATGTCCTTCATTATCTCTGTAGCTGTGTAGGAATAACAAGACTGTATAAAACTGCTTGTTATGTTACAATTGGGGCTCAGCCTTTGGATAGGAATCCGCTGAGCAGGTGCTGGCTTTAATAAGTGTTGTTTCCTACTTATAGCCTCGGCGTCCTGTCTCTCTGTTCAAGAATCCTATAACAGTGCTGATAATGCCAAGGTCGCAGGACAAACGACCTGTAAGACCAGTGGTCTGAAAATTCCTCTCCCCTTACAGCTCCCCCACCGGAAGCTCCCCCTCCCATCCTGAGTCATGAGGCACACGTGAAACCTCAGACAAAGGAATCACGTGCCCCTTTGCATGGACACTGCAAGAGTATATGAGCTGTAAGAAATCTAACCAAGGGGAGCTCTCCACCGGCATAAAATTCTCCTTCCTCTAACAAAGTTGTCTGAGCATCCAATCTTCTCCATCGGGTGTTGCTTCCCACAACATGGATTAAAAGGCATTATCAAGAAAGTGAAAAGGTGACTGACAGAATGGTAGAGAATATTTACAAATCATATATCTGATAAGGAATTAATATCCAGAATATATAAAGAACTCACTCCTACAACAACAAAAAATTCTTGATTAAAAAATGGAAAGGACTTTTCTCCAAAGATATTCAAATGGCCAATCAGTACATTAAAAAAATGCTCAAAATCATCAATCATTAGGGAAATGCAAAACAAAACCCAATGAGATATCACTTCGCACCCATTAGTTTGGATATATAAATATGTATAAATATATATC
>NW_011914345.1:0-1427 GCF_000151845.1 Pteropus vampyrus | reverse complement strand
TAATTTAAAAAATTTAAAGACTTTATCAGATTTCCAGTGAAAGTATTTTGCCATGTATGTAAAATAAATTCAGAGGCAAGGGAAATTCAAAGAAAATCCAAACAAACAGGACCAAAACAAAGTATTTGGAAAAGCTGAGGTTATAGTCCATGATTCTGTTAGAGATATGTCCAGGTACAAAGTGAAATGTCCCTGAAGGAACACTTATCTAAGCAGTGTGGAAATAGAGCAGACAAGTAGTGGTTGGTTTGATGAGTGATTTCTGGCTCAAATATCAGAAGTAAGCTAAACAGTAAGAAATATTGCTAAACTAATTCTGCTAACTGAAATGTTTAAAAAATACAAAAGAAATTACAATTTGAGTAGCTAAAGAAGAAATAAGCACCAGAATAAGGAGAGAACAGTCACCTTTGATAATTTACAAAATTAAATAATACTGAGTATTATTACAGAAAATTAAATTTTAGGATTTTTTCTTTTAAGGGTTGAGTATTTAAATTGGAGAAAGAATACATATGCTTTAGTTATAGGAAAACAAAATAAGCGCCGCAGAAAGGCTTTCCATCTTCCTGTTTGTAGCATAGTCAATGGCCACTGGTCCTTTGGAAAACCACGTTCTGTATCTTAGTAGCTTGTTTTCCTCAGGGAAATTCCCCCAGATTCCTCAGATACAAATTTGTAAAGAAGGTCTGATAAAATATAAGGGTATCGAGGGTAAATAATGGGGTAAGCAGGTCTCTAATACTCTTTGATATCAGAAGAAAATTTGGCTTGCAAATGGCTTAGTCCATACTGAAAAGCTCCATGAGAACTATTTTAAATGCATGAGAATGCCACAGTTTAATGAAAACAGGCCCAGGAAAGAGCTAAATGTTTTTGAGTGCAATAATGCTAGGTTTCTTACCTTTAAAAGATTAAGGTCAAAGTCATATTAGTAGAAGAAACATGATTCTCTCATAGAAGATTAGATTGTATAGACTAAAAACAAAATGTATGGGGCAAGGTAGCTCAGGAGGAGCCCAGTCACAGCTATCTCTAGAGGGGAGAATGTACTAGCACTGAAATTACTGTGTCTTCCTGCCTCTCATGGTGCCAGAATTTAGACCTACTCAAGACAGCACACTCCTAAAAGTCTGAGGCCAACAAGTTTGAATGATAACAGGCAGGGCAGAGGGCTAAGACTTCTTTACTTGTTGAGACAGGGAGAATTTTCCAAGGGAGCCTCCTGGGATAAAAAGGGTACTTTAAAGTAGGGCCATATGAGGGTCAAAGAGGATTGTTGATTTACAGAAGAAGGTCAGCAGATGAGGGTGGCTCCATGTGGGACACTCGATTAAGGCCTACGTGGTGCAGCCTTCTGCAGTCCCTCTGCTCTGTCCCTCTCCCGACTCCTGTCCTTCACCTACACTCATACCTGCCCTTTTATG
>NW_011914344.1:0-5246 GCF_000151845.1 Pteropus vampyrus | reverse complement strand
CCAATAATTTTTAATAACAAAAAGAAACAAGGAAACTATAAAGGAGTTAAATTGAGTAGTAGTTCCTGGCTAACGTGTTGTAACGATTTGTTGTAAGAAAGCAGGTAAAGCACTTATAACAGAAAGATGGTCAGTGGATGCTGATTCCCTCCCTGCACCCGTTAAAAAGACAGCACTATTTTTGGATGGCTGAGAGACTTTTGGCCTTTCAGCCTACAGAACCTACAGGTAGGTTCTCAATTAACAGAAGCGAAATTGGGACTGTGTGGTATCAGTGAACACTGCTAAGGAGGCTGGTATGTTTTCAGTGACTAAATTTCCACTATGCCAGGAGGCCCCGTTGCTTGGATTTTAATATCTCAAGTCAATAAGTCCAGCCCATTGTATGTTTTTTCAGAAGTGGTGATTGGTTGCAATGAATCCTCAATTTGCTTTTCCATGACTTAAGGTTTGCTATTTTAAAGATGTTAATTTTAAAAATTAATTTTTCCATATCAACTTACATGTTTACAAAGCTTGAAAACCTCCACTGCTAAATTTAACTTTTAACTGAGAATAACCAAGAATCCAAATTTTTGCAACTCTTATGATCTAGGAACTTGTTGCCGTTGCCATATTGACCGCCGACTAGATGTCTGTGGGTGAAAATGGAGACCACCAGCACTTTCTGCTTCTGGATTTTTAGCAACATTTAAAATTCTGAATGGGACACTAGTCTTTCTTACTCAAATATTCAGTGTTCAACAACTGTCGGGAAATGGTGCATGCTTATCCGGCCAGTTCTCCTTAGGAGCTGATTGGAGGAGGAACAGATAGAAAATAAAGTATTAGCTAAATTTAAGGAAATTTGTCACGATAATCCTATTTTTTAAGGGACTGGTACTTTTCAACAGTGACGTGATAGACTACTGAATGGCCTCTATATGTTGGTTTTAGGTTGAGAGTTAAATAATTGGATAAAAATTGTATATGAAGGATTAGTTGATCGAGTAATGGCTGATAAGAATTTGTGTAGATTATTTTCTTTTTAAATTCCATACACCAAAACTTGCCAAGACAATCAAAGTAACTAAAAGTTTCTTTTCTCTTTTTAAATTCCCTACACCAAAACTTGCCAAGACAATCAAGGTAACTAAAAGTTTCTTTTCTCTAGATAAAATTGTAAGGAAAGCTGGCAATCTGACAAATGCCTATGTGTATGAAGTGGGCCCTGGGCCGGGGGGCATCACACGATCCATTCTCAATGCCGGTGTTGCTGAACTTCTGGTGGTTGAAAAGGACAGTCGCTTTATTCCTGGATTGCAGGTGAGATACTTAAAGTGTCTTTGTAAAAACCCAATTTAAATCTTCAAGCTATGACTCTTAAACCCCAGGGCATCCAAAGATTATATAGGTTGTTCTTCAAACTGCAGATCCTCAGGCTCCATTGCAGAGATTTTGATTCCGTAGTCCAGAGAGGTCTAGAAAGCTGCATTTCTAACAAGCATCCCCACACGATCTGTTGACCACAGTTAAATAAATATGTTTTATACATCAATGTCAAACAAATTCTTTTGTGTCACCTTTAAAAAAAATCTAGTCTACGGCCATGCCGTGAATGCGCCTGATCTCGTCTGATCCTGGAAGCTAATCAGGGTCAGGCCTGGTTAGTACTTCGTGGGAGACCACCTAGGAATACCAAATGCTGTAGGCGTTTAAAAAAAACTAACAGCTATGCATGTCATGGCCTATTCCTTTAAAAATAAGTCAGAATAAATAATGCCAATAATGAGCATAACTTGAGATTCAGAAAATCACTTCTACAAACAAAAGATGGAGAAGATATATGCTTAATAGAGAGACTAATTGTTAAGCTTAGGCATTCATATAAGAATTCTTTAACCCATTTCCCATTTAGAAAAAAAAAAAAGTGCAGCTTGCTGCCAGCATTAAGGGGAGGGATGAAGTACCACTGTACATAGAGATTCAAGACGAGGTGTGAATGAAGCAATGCATGCATTCTGAAACAGTCGGTACTATTATACGAGAAATAAAGAACTGGGCAGCTAGAGAAGAGAAGCCTTGAGTGAGGGAATTCAGAGCTGCCTATCATATATATATATATAAGTTGGTGGTGGAGAGGATAAACTTGTTTTGATTTTCTCTAGGAAAGAATTAAAACTAATCGGTGGTATGTGAGAGAAGCAGATGTGGATTTAAAATAAGGCGAGATATATTTTTAAAACGTTGGCAAACAGTAGAAGAGGTCATATCATGGATCTTGTAAAAGGAATTCTTCGTCTTCATTGTGGACACTTAATGACTTAGGGGCCATCGTTTGAGTCCCTTAATTCTAAAACTTTAAAAGAGCCCAGAGCCTTTGGCCCAGATGAGTAGCAGTTTGTTAGGTAAATCCACTAGAATAGTAAAATTATCTGCATTATTTTCATACAAGAGGACAAACTGATTTAAAATTTGTACATTTTAATACTTGTGTATGTATTAATGGAAAACTTTAATTTGTGCCAGAACAGTTTGAGAAAATTTGTTTGAAAATCTGGGACTTTGTGTGCATCTGATTTTTTTAGGAAACCTAGTGACTTTTTTTTTTTTTTTGCCATATCCAGTTTTATGATTTAAGAAATTATATATTTACTTTTATCTAATTTGCCAGTCTTTTTTGGCAGAATTTCAGATTTATAACCTTATTTTAGATATTATATGATACATATTTCTTGATCAGATGTCAAATTTATTCATGATTTTTGCTTTAAACTGCTTTCTTATTTTAAGAACTGTATCTCAATTGGAGGTAGAAGTGGGAATATTTTTGGTGAGATCAGGAAATGGCTAAAAAACCGAGTAACAGTCATAATTTCCTTCAGGTTTAATCATCTAGCCCTTTCTAAACGTAGGGAATACTCATCTGATTTCCTTGCCCTTGAAGAGACTTCTTAACCCTCAGTCTCATCATCTGTTCAAGTCTTTCTTATTAGACAAATAGGTGAATCAAATTTCTTGATTTACATATCTTTGTCTCTGATCTCAACTAAAGATCTTTGAAGACAGATTGTTTAAAAGACAACTACACCCTTCTCTTCTCAATTGCTCCCCCAGTCCCTGCACTCCTAACCCTGCTTTGCTGTATTTCTTTCAGATTTATCACCTGACACACTAGGTACCTGTTCTTGTTTGTTTGTTGTCAGTCTCATCTCTGGAATATAAGTGCCATTAGGGTAGAGATTTTTGTGTCTCTTGTTCCTTGCTGTATCTCTACTATATACAAGGGTTCCTGGTACATAGGAGGTGTCAGTAATGTCTCACATGGGAAATAAAAAGGTCGACTATGTATTTATCTAATTAGCTGACTAAGTGTGTCATTTAATAGCTAAAGCGAATAATTATGTAGCATTGATTGCCAAAAAGTTTTGTGCTCTTTTTTCTAAATATTAGAAGGTTAATTTCAAGGTAAATTATTCTGTAGGAAATGTATATTTGACTTCTTATCTGTTTCTGTAGAAGCAAAATTAATTCTTAGTGCCTTGTATGTAGGAAAGGAATTTGTCTTAAAACGAAATGTTGGGTACTAAAATATTAGACTTCTCTTTCCTGTAAAGAATGTTTCAGTATGTAAAACCACTTTCTTTTAGAAGTCCTAAATTAATCATAAAACCGAGTAAAGGCAGAAGGAGAGAGATCTATTTTAAGAATTCCATTTTAGTGACTTCTAAGCTAATAGAATTACTTTTTAAAGAAATCGTAATAATTTATAAAATGTCTTCTAGCCGAAAGTGTATCATGTGTAGCTTAATTCAGTTCTGATTATCACAAAGCAGCTTAGAGGAAAAAACAGTGATCAAGTAGGTTTCATTATCAGCATGTTGTAAAGTAAGGAAATACATCTGATATGCGAAAGTATTATAGTATGGATTTACGGTAAAGAACATGGACTTTGAGGTCAAACTGCTTGGGTTTGAGTTCAGGTTCTACCGTTTTCTAGTTGTACGACCTTGGGTGGGTAACTCTGTGTCTCATTTTGTTTATAGAATTGTTATGAGGATTAAATGAATACCTCATCCTATCTAAGCACTCAATACAATTTCAAATTTAAGTAATCACTTAAATTATTAACTGCATGCCTTGGGCGCTTCTGTTAATTAAGGATTGATCAGGAGACTGCTAATCTAGAAGGAGTTATAGGAGGAAAGTAAGGTTATTTTATGCCTTTGGAACTTTAGAAAATCCCCAATGCTATGGAAACTTTCGGGCTTAAAATTTCTCTTACGTTTTCTAGATGTTTTATCTAGATGTGGAATCTGAAGGAAGGAAAGAAGGAAGGAGGGAGGGAGGGAGGGAGGAAAATGGAATGAAAATGGAGCTCATAGATACAGAGAATAGATTGGTGGTTACCAGGGGCTGGGGGTGGGCAAAGTGGGTGAAGGGTGTCAAAATGTACAAACTTCAGTTATAAATAAGTCCAGAGATGTAATGTACAGCATGGCCACTGTTGTAAATAATACTATATTATATATTTGAAAGTTGCTAAGAGAGTGAACCTTAAAAATCCCCATCACTTTTTGCTGGCAGAGGAACCTGTCTTTAATTTGTAAAAAAAAAAAAAAAAAACACATCTGTAAACAAACAAACAAAACAACAACAAAAAGACCCCACGCATCTGTGACGCGCGATCAAGCGAAGCACAATAAAATGAGGGGTGGCCGTATATCAGACGCTGTGCTCCTGAGACTGACATAATGTTATATGTTAATTATTTCTCAATTTTTTAAAAATATGGAATGCTAAATTGAATTGAGAGCTTATTTCCTGAATTATATGCAAATCCTTAGAATCAGGAACAGATTATAAGCAACATAAGATCCTTTGGCTTCAAAGTAAACGGGAAGCCGAGAAACAAAATCCCCCTCCCGTTCTCCAAGGGTCTGTTAAGTGCGGGACTTATTGGGGGTTAGAGCACCGCCTCTTGACTGCTCCAGGTAAACCAACCACATTATAAACCTTGCCAGAATTTGCTCTGCTCTTTGTTCTAAACATAACAAGAACAATGAAAGACAGAAGTCTCACTTTGATCTTCTTACACAGGAGAGGACCATGAACCTTGATACACATCCACAGTTTGGAATAAAATATTACAATTCCTATAACTCACTGGATAATATTAGCTCTTTACAATGAGCAGAAAAATTACGAAGGTATCTCTAAAATATTTTCAGTGAGGAAGATCGTTTAGACACTAATCTTAGCAAGAT
>NW_011914343.1:0-2101 GCF_000151845.1 Pteropus vampyrus | reverse complement strand
AAGATTTTTCAATTAGATAAAAACTAAGAAAATCTGAATAAAGTATGGACTTAATTTAACTCTTTTCATTCTAATAAATATTATAGTAATAAAAGATGTCAGTAGCAGGAGTAAGTAGGTTTAGGGTATATCAAAACACTATACTTATCCATAATTTTTGTGTAAAGCTAAAATTTTTAAAAATAAAGTTTATTTAAAAAAAATAAAAGAAACACTCCCTTACAAAAAATATACACACACACACTTTTTTTTGTAAGGTGGAGGTGGGGGATAAAGAGAACTCCTTAGTACTAGGAAATATAGGCACTTGAAGAGAAAGGAATTGAAAACAGCATCCATATAAAAGGTAACTATCCAATGAGTAGTTTCATGACTGAGTGGAATGGTCATAGTTATGTTATTCATTTTTAAGTATAGAGACTGTTCATTATTAGAGACTGTTCATTATTAGAGGCTGTCATTTTCTACCACCTTCCCCTGGGTGGTGGTACCACAAAAGGAGCTAGGCATTTAGAGATTCTAAACAGATTGCTAAGCGGATATTGTTCTGACCCTTATTCCTGTTCACATCTCTGCAGAAACTCATGCTTTCATCTCTCCCTTACTGTTCACTGACCACTGTTCATCTAATTTTTCTTGAGGCTGATGACACCGGAAGCCTTAGGAGGACCTATGACTGATACAGTAAAAAAAAAAAAAAAAAAAGAAAGAAAGAAAAAAAGAAAGGATACGCTTGATTAGCTGAGCTGAACAACTTGCATGACTTGTGATGAACACTAAATGATACCCCAGAAGTATCTCTGAGTTAGAATGGTAAGATTTTTTTTATAGCCCTGGATTCTTCATCCATGCCCTAAACCCAATTATTCTGCATAAATGTGTATGAAGAGAAGACTAGATGTAGAAATGTTTTTTTCACATATTAAGTACGTTATCTACAAATTGTCTGATAGCAACTACCAAAGGGAAAGATGTTTTAAAAGATAACAGGAATTACTTCCTGTTAGTATTTTAAAAATAATAATGTTGGTCCAATCATAAAAATGAAAATAAGCTAAACAAATTACCAAACAACATTTAAAAAATAAATTCAGAGAGCTAAAAATGCAAAGAAATCAAAGTGAGCTAATATCTAAAAAGGGTCGAGCCCTTAGTATAAGAGAAGATATCCTTGCTTTTATCCCTGGTGAAGCAGAGGAAGAAAGAAGACCCTGCCATAGATTAAGGAAAGAAGACAAAATTATAACAAACTTTTTATGGCCAAAAGTGGGCTGACATGGTGAATTAGAAGCACAAAGAGCTCCAAATTCACCGTAAATTATATTAACCTGCCGACTCTTTTCATAGACCTACAGCAAGTTCAGGAATAATATACCAAAGGCTGGGTCCAAGGTAACACTAACTGGGAAATCTTCCCTGTAGCATGTGTGTCTTCCATTAAGACAAAGCAACATCCTGAAGAATGGAGTCAGGACAAAAGAGCTAAAAGGAATTCCTAAGAGGCATTCTGTGCCTTAACCAAGGTTAAGGCAATAGCTGAAGGCTGGGAGCACATGTACATAAATATATACACTTTAAAAGACTATTGACCATTTAGAATAAAATAATGACAATACATTATAAGGTTTTTAGCATATGAAGAAGTATACAATATGACAGGAGCAAAAAGGGAGAGGAAAATAAATAGAATGATATTATTGTAAGATTTATACATTTGCCATAAAGTCACTTAGTATTATTTAAAGCTAGGTTGTGATATTATAGACATATTATAAACTATATAATATCCACTAAAATATAAAACAAAGTATAGGTAATAAACCAACAGAGGAGATAAAATAAAGTATTAAAAAATGTTTAGCTCACTGAAAAGAAGTCAGGAAAGGAGAAACAGAGAAACAAAGAACAGGTGGATCAAATATAAAATAAATATCAAAACAGGACTTAAATATAAGCTTATTAATAATGACATTAAATACAAATGGGTAACATACAACTAATGGCAGAGACTGTCATACTAAATGGAAGACTATACTATATGTTGCATATAAGAAATACTATAGGCTTTTTGGTTTCAGTTCTGACATGTAAAGAGCTAATT
>NW_011914342.1:0-1672 GCF_000151845.1 Pteropus vampyrus | reverse complement strand
GAGTCAGGACAGTTCCTTGCTTGTTTCAGGAATGGCAAGGAGGCCACCCTGGCGCATGAATCAGAGTAAACTGGGGGCAGGATAGCAGGGAAGGAGGTCTGAGAAGTAGGTGCAGGAGGCAGATAAGATAGAGTTAAATAGAGTACTGTAAGAATCTTTAGTTTTGTTCTGAGCATTCTGAGTGATATGGGAAGTTAATGCAAGGCCTTGAGGGCACAGCCTCTGATGTACCTTTTAATAGGATCACTGGCTGCTGCACTGAAAATCAGGGGTCAAGGGAAATTAGCAGGCAGATTCCTGAGGCCATACAATAATCAGGTGAGAGACAATGGTGGCTTGGTGGTAGCAGTGGAAGTGATGAGTAGTGGTCAGATTCTGCATATCGTTGGAAGGTAGGAAAAAAAGGTTTTGCTGCTGGATTAGAAGTAGGGTCTGAAGTGAAGAGAGGAGTTGAGGATGATGATTTCTGTGTTTTGGGACTGAGCATTTTGCAGAATGGAATAGCTATATTCTGTGGTGGGGAAGACTGAGGAGGGTAGGTTTGTGAGTGTAGGATGAGAAGCTCAGGCTTGACCATGCCAACTTGAGAGGCCTGTTAACATCCAAATGTTGATGTGTGCTCATGTGCACTGAAGACCTGTTGAGACTAGAGAATCAAATCAAAGAAAGTAAAATATATATTGAAAATCCTTAGAGGTAACAGACAGACAAATCAAATTCTCACAGTTTCATGTCACTGATGATCATGAGTTCTGGTTAGATAAATTCATGACGGGGAAGGCCTTTTGCAGGGTAAGTCCCTCAGCAGAGTGACAAGTAGGCTCTAACTCCAGAAATATGCTTTTGAGAAGCAATGGCTGGTACTCACAGATCTAAAAAAAGAAATATCAGTATTATATATGTGGATAGTCTTTCTTCTCCTTTCTCTATGGTACCCTTCTGAAACTTGCAACCAGTTAATAGGGAATCTCCTTGATGTTCATCATTTGAAAGTCCGAGTTCAGTCATTGTCTGTTATTCATATCGCACGGATTGAGAAGGTTTGTGGTCAAGACTTCTGATAGGTCTGGTTTTACTGTTAACTCTTCTCTCCACCTTTAAATGGATTGTCAATAAGTTCTCAGAAGGTGAACTGGACGACTCGGTGCTATGCGTTGTGTAATATTTTGAGACCACCGAATCTGACACGATTAACGGTAAAGGTATATAGGATAGAACAAGGCAAAGATTTGGAAATACCTTACCTAGAACATGGATTATGCTCTGACTTAGATCAGATAAATTTCACTACACTTTGGAAACCCAGAGGAGTTCATGCACCTTCACTTGCAAGAGTTACTATTAATTCCATAGCAGAGATATCAATTTTGTGGATTTTTGAGGCAGTTAATTTTGATTTATTTCTGATATCGCTATAGCTATAGGCAGAAGAATTTTTTTTTTCTACATGATTGAAGAGTTCCAAGATGTTTGAAGGTCAAAAAATATTTTCTAGACCAAGGCATGAAATTTTAATCATAAAATGAGTTAAGGTATTATTTCTATAAGGTCATTGTACCTCAGTTCATGCTTACTGTATTCAATTAATACCTTGGGCATGCTGCTTTATTAGATTATCTAGCAAGGTCCTAAATATTGCACCTGGAGTAGGTAAGTCCTACTTTATCTAGCA
>NW_011914341.1:0-1668 GCF_000151845.1 Pteropus vampyrus | reverse complement strand
TTAAAATCCCCTGCTATGACTGTATTACTGTCAATCTCTCCTTTTATGTGGGTCAGCATTTGCTTTATATATTTAGGTGCTCTTATGTTGGGTGCTTTAATGTTTACAAGAGTTATAAGCTCTTGTCGGATAGATCCCTTTATTATTTAATGTCCTTTATTATTATTTAATGTCCTTTTTTGTCTTTTATTATAGTCTTTATTTTGAATTCTATTTTGTCAGATATAAGTATTGCTACTCCAGCTTTTTGTTTGTTTTCATTTAAATAAAATATCTTTTCCCATACCTTTTCTTTCAGTCATTGTGTGTCTTTCAATCCGAAGTGAGTCTCTTGAAGACATCATATGTATGGATATTGTATTCTTATCCGTTCAGCTACCCTATGTCTTTTGATCAGATTATTTACATATAAAGTGATTATTGACACATACACAGTTATTGTCCTTTTATTATTCATATTTATGTTCTTTTTATTTTCCCTTCTTCTTAAAGAAGTCTCTTTAACATTTCCAGTAATACTGGTTTGGTAGTGATGAACTTCTTTAGCTTTTTCTTGTCTGGGAAATTCTTTATCTCTCTTTCCATTTTAAGTGATAGCCTTGCTGGGTAAAGTAGTCTTGGCTGTAGGACCTTGCTTTTCATCACTTTGAATATTTTATGCCATTCTCTTCTGGTCTGCAAAGTTTCTGTTGAGAAATAAGTTGACAGTCTTATGGGAGCTCCCTTCAAAGTAACTAATTGCCTTTTTCTTGAAGCTTTTAGGAATCCATCTTTATCTTTATCCTTTGGCATTTCAATTGTGATATGTCATGATGTTGGGCCTCTTTGAGTTCATCTTGTCTGAAACACTGCATTTCCTCGGCTTGGATGTCTACTTTCTTCACCAGGTTTTCAATCCCTTGCTTTCTCTCTTCTGCTGGTACTCCTCTGATGTGAATGTTTATATGTTTGATGTCATCCCAGAGGCCTCTTAAACTATCCTCATTTTTAAAAATTCTTTTTCTTTTGCTGTTCAGATTGAGTGTTTTCTGCTACCTTGTCTTCCAAATCATTTATTTGATCTTGTGCTTCATCTAATCTGATGTTGATTCCTTAAAGTGTATACTTCATCAGTTATTGTAGTCTTCATGTCTGACTGATTCTTTGTTATGGTTTCTGTATCCTTTTATATGCTTATTATCTCTTTATTGGAGAATATCCTTATAGCCAGTGTTTTGAACTCTGTATCTGGTAGGTTGCTTGCCTCCACTTTACATAGTTCTTTTTTTGGAGGTTTCTCCTTTTCTTTCACTTGGAACATGTTTCTTTATTTTCTCATTTTGGCTACCTCTCTGCATTTTTTTCTATGTATTAGGTAGGTCTGCTACATCTCTAAATCTTAGCTGGGTGGCCTTTTGTAGTAGGTGTCCAGTGGGGCCCAGTAGCACAGTCTACCTGATCACTTGGGTGTTCCAGGAATGTCTTTTGTGTGGGTTGTGTGTACCTTACTATTGTAGTTGAGTTTTAATTGATGTTGGCATGTCAGTAGGTAGGATTGACCTTTAGGCTAACTGGCTGTGAGGATTGGCCATGACTACAGTGAATGAGCTGTTGTGCAGTGCTGACCCCAAGGAGCAGGATTAGCCTCAGCATGCTCTGGTGGTTACCAAGAACACCCTTTAGGTGTGC
>NW_011914340.1:0-1393 GCF_000151845.1 Pteropus vampyrus | reverse complement strand
TTTTAGGTTTATATCCCACATATAAGTGATATCATGTGATTTTCAACTTTTTCTGTCAGATTTATTTTGCTTAGCATGATTATCTTGAGGTGCATTCGTGTTGTTGCAAATGGCGGTATTTCATCTCTTTTTATGGCTGAGTAATATTCCATTGTATACATATATACCACATCTTCTTTAGCTAATCATCTGTTGTAGGACGCTTCGGTTGCTTCCGTGTCCTGGCCACTACGAATATGCTGCTATGTCCTTTTTGTTATTATCGCTTTGTTGAAATCTTCACTGAGATCATGTATTCTTCCCCTAAGTTCATTGATATTCTTTTAACCAGTGTTTTGAACTCTGTATCTGGTAGATTGCTTGCTTTCATTTTGTTTAATTTTTTTTCTGGAGTTTTCTCATCTTGTTTCATTTGGGACTTTTTTTTTTTTAAATTTTCTCATTTGTTGCCTCTCTGTGTCTTTTTCTATGTATTAGGTAGATTTGCTATGTCTTTCAGTCTTGGCCTGATGGCCTTGTGTAGTAGGTGCCCTGTGTGGCCCAGTGGCACAGTCTCCCTCATCACCTGTGTTGGAAGCTCCCTTGTATGAGTTGTGTGTGCTCTCCTGTTGTAGTTAAGCTTTGATTGCTGTTAGTACATCAGTGGATGGGATTGACTCTCATGCTGACCAGCTGTGAGGACTGGCCAAATTCACAGAGTATGCGCTGTGATATGGGGGCTAAACCCAGAGTGGGATTTACCCCAGTGAGCTTGTGTACTTGTTGAAACCATCTTCTGGGCATGCCACTTGTGGGGCTAATCAGATGGTGCTCTGTTGTGGTCTGATGCCAGCCTCTGAGTATGTTGGGTCTGTGGCTTCTTGGGAGGTGCTTCTGTGCAGGCCAAGGTCAGCCACTATCTGTTATTGTCTGGAGCTATCTGGTAGGAGCTACAAACTGATCTGCGGTTGATCACTGCCTGTGCTGGACCTGGAGGCATGTGGGAGAGACCACATTGTGAACCAAGGCCGGTTGCCACTAGTACCAGGCCTAAGGGAGCTTAACAAAAGGTCTGGGGCGCCCTAAAGCCTGAAGCTGCCTGCTTGTGGCCTCTAACGCTCAGCAGCTCAAAGAGCTACTGGTTTGTACACGAATTATGTGGGGTGAGGTCCCAGGGAGTCACTGGGGTAAAGCGAGCACATTTCTCCTTGCCAATGCAGATCCAGGTTTGGCTGTGTCGGGGGAAGGCTCAGTACAGGTGTGATGGCACCTGCCTGCAGACTGCAGAGAAGGAGGGCTCAACAAAGGGACAATGGTGGCTGTCCCTCCAGCCTTTGCCCCAAAGCCACAAAACTCAGTCTTTCCCCATATGTCTCTGGCACCTCTTGAGCTGCTGCCCCTCTGCCCAAGCCCA
>NW_011914339.1:0-2886 GCF_000151845.1 Pteropus vampyrus | reverse complement strand
AATCTTCACATTATTTCCTCGGTTACATGTAAATTGAAGATTGTGTGTCTGCTTTCTCTAAATTTGGCTCTAGATATAAGTACGGGTGGTTTTATTAGATCTCTTTATGGATCCGTACAGTCTTTGGAAATGTATGGAGGGATTACTATTTAAGTAATCAAATTATTCTAGGGAAATCTGAAGCCTCAAACATTACGTTAAAACTAAAATAATTTTTTAAGTTTTAAAAACTATAGATCAATTTTACTTCTGTTTTTTCCTATTTTGATTTTTATTTCATATTTCTTAATGCATACAGAATATAAATTCTATATCGACACTACCCTCAGAACATAAGCTCCTTAACCCATTAATGCATTTGTAACCTTATCTTACCTTCTATATCATGCAAATAGATTCTTTAGCAAAGACACAAATTGATATGGTCCTAGACTAGCTAAGGCTAGCTGGTCCCCTCTGAAATTAAAATGGAGGTTAATCTTATATTAATCTTATATCTTTTGCTTAGGCAGTTCTTTTGATATTTGATAATTAAGAGGTCTGCCCTCTGTTCTTAGCCATCTTCTGGAGATTTTTCATCTGAATCACAGCACTATAATTCTCATGACATATTGATATTCTGCATTATGTTTTAAAATTAATCTTTTTAGATAACTTTTACTTGTTGAATACATTTTTTTTACATAGAGATGTTGTTCAGCTATAATTTTTAAGAATATATTCTCAATCCTTTTTTATTTCTTGAGTTTATTGGAGATAGGTGAATGAAGGTATATCATCAGTTTAATTATTACCTGCTAAAAACAAACATTTGTTTCAAATATGTTTTATGATTTTAAGTGAACATTCAAAGCTATTTACAACTCTTTAATAAATATTGCTGTCTAATAATAAAATGTGGCAAAATGAGATTTTCTAAATCAAACTTTTGTATGTAAATGTCATTTCTCATGACTAATAATCAGGGCTTGCCTGATCACAAGATTAAGTATTATGCTTCAAGGAGACAATTATCTTTAAAATCATGATATTTCTAAATTATAAGTTAATAGTTCTAAGATATGTTAAAATAAACATTTAGCTACTAAAGTCCAGGTATTTGCCCTTCTTAAAAAATAGGCCAATGGTTATTTCTGGCCTTCCTTTTCTAAGGAATGCAATGATTTCTATAACGGTACCGCAATGTTTTATTTCTCTTTAAAAATAATTCCTTCACTACTTGGATACAGTTATTCTTCAAGTTAATTTTAAATCTGTTTTTCAAGTTAAAAATAATCCTAACCCATTAATCAGATTTACATAATATTTACACTTTCATTTGCAATAGAATTATCACTTGTAATATAAGAAATTTATCGGTAACACAAAGGATACAGTTTAAGGTCATATTTCTACCTTCTTTATTTTATTAAATGATAGGATTTTTTTCTAGATTCTACTATCAAGACTTGTGGAAATTCCAGTACTAAACTATAAGAATTCTTTCACTTCACTTGGATAGTTTCAGATTATTGGAAGCCTGGAGGCTTCTTCAATTGCAATTGACAGCTCTAGACGTTCACTGTCCTAGAGTCACAGAGAACTGACCATGGGAACTGACCATGTTCCCTATTTATCTTTCTATGAAACAGGACGCACCATCAGTGATCATCTGCATGTCTGCTTTGCTTCTCTGTGCTATAATGGGGTTGTTTTGTTTAGTCACTGTCCACATCAACTGATCCTGCAAAGGAATGTAGGCCTACATTGAATCCATATCTTGTTTGCTACTTTTGGAGCCTGGGCTACTCCTCATTCAGGCACACCCAGGACTTACCAACTCACTCACAGCCACCTTCTCCTGATGGTGTTTCTTGGAGGTGCTGTGTGTGAAAGGAATCAGATATGTTTTAATCAGGATGTCTGTAACCCTAGCACTTTTGCCTGTGCCAGTAATTCCTCAGGATTCCATGCTTTATTTATTAAGCTGTATGGGGGGAAAAAGGCTGATAAAATTCTCTTTCTTATAACGAAGTTAGGTCCAACATTCTACGGACAGCTCTATAAATTTATGCTTCTTATTCCTTTCTAGAGATGGCGCCTCCAAACATCTACTTGCTTCCTTCAAAGATGAGCTATTTTTACTGTCTCAAAGATGAAGAAAGGAGGGAAACACACAGGGACCTCTCTGGTAAGGCACAATAACCAAAAAACAAAATATCACAATAACAAATAAACATTCCTTGGTACATCTTTATTTATTTAAATATTTTATATTTAAAGTTTATTTTTCATTTTTTTTAAAGTTTTGCTGTTTGTGTTTGTGAAACTGTTTTATAAATCATACATTCTAACTGCTAAATGGGAATCTATGATTTGTAGGACAGTTATTTTGTGATTAATCATATACTCAATCATTTCAATTGATTTTTAAAGTTTTCCTACAGAGGGAGTCACAAAATTTTCAAATAGTAATTACATCTCCTTGTTGCTAATACCTGCTCTTTTTTGCTTTGTCACATTTGATGAAATTCCTGAAATGACACAAAATAATGAAGAAAGTACATTTTTTTTATTTCTGAATTTTATCAACATATTTTCATGTCTGATGGTTAACAATGCCATTGACTACAGGTTTGAAATGAATAGAATTTATCAGGTTAATGAAATATAATCATCTTCCTAATTACTAGGAGGATTTTCCTTATATCAAGAATAGATCATGGATCTAGTTAGATTTTCAGCAAATATGTTGATATTTTTCTCCTTTGATATTTTGCTATGACAAATTATTTAACAGATATATCAATATGGGCTTATCTATACATTCTGAAAAATAAATCTTATATGAACATTAAAACTTTTAATATAATGCTGAATTAAATTTGATAATTTTTAGAGGAATTA
>NW_011914338.1:0-1764 GCF_000151845.1 Pteropus vampyrus | reverse complement strand
GCCGTGTCTATAAATACGACCCTTGTTGCCTTCGGGCGCTCTCCCCTTGTTCGGTGCTGGTTGGAGCCGTTGGAGCCGAGCACCCACCATGCCGGAGCTGACCTCTAAGGGCGCTACTGTCTCCAAGAAGGGCTTCAAGAAAGCCGTCACTAAGACGCAGAAGAAGGAGGGGAAGAAACGCAAGCGGTGCCGCAAAGAGAGCTATTCGATTTACATCTACAAGGTGTTGAAGCAGGTGCACCCCGACACCGGCATCTCGTCCAAAGCCATGAGCATCATGAACTCGTTCGTCACTGACATTTTCGAGCGCATCGCGGGCGAGGCGTCGCGCCTGGCGCACTATAACAAGCGCTCGACCATCACGTCGCGGGAGATCCAGACGGCCGTGCGCCTGCTGCTGCCCGGGGAGCTGGCCAAGCACGCCGTGTCCGAGGGCACCAAGGCCGTCACCAAGTACACCAGCTCCAAGTAAAAAGGCTCAGCTACCCAACGAGCTTCATCACCCAAAGGCTCTTTTAAGAGCCACTCGCCTTTCTTAAAGGGCTGTAGGCTCACTGGCTGGCTGGCTGTTTGGCTGGTGGGAGTTGGGGGAAATAGGCCTAAGCTCTGGAAAAGCAAGCTGCTCCTTTTTTGCTAAAAAGTAGGTTGGTCCATCTGCTGAGCGCAGACTGTTCATTTCAAGCAGGGCAAATGTCTACCCTAAAACGTCAACCTGTTTTTGCTACTACCAATCTTGCTTCATTTATTGAAAAAGAAAACACATCTTGCAAAGGTAAAAGTGTTAGGTGTTCTTACTCTCTCAATCACTTCGATAGTTTAATTGTTGTTTTCCACTTCCCCCAACGCTATTCCTGACCCTTTGGGTGTGGGCATGTGACTTGCTTTACATGATGAAATGTGACTAGAAGTGATCTCTTAAAATTACTGGGACTGTTAACCTATAATAGCCCAGTTTAGAGACCCAATAAACGTACAAGATGATGTCACCATGTAGACTAAGGAATGGAGCTTTGGGCCTTAAATCTCAGCAGCCTTAGGACAACCCGAAGAATTTTCTCAGCACGGCCAATGTAAACAGCCATAATGCTCCCACGCAAGTATCTACTATCTTAATGTTGTTCCCACAGCTCCAAGACCCCTTCCTCTGTGGAAAGTATAGACAGTAAAAGATCCCAGAGAAAGACAAAAAACCATGCGTGTTCAATGAACCGAGCCCTCAAACCACCTCCTTGAGGACACAGGATCACAGGAGCTTGAGGACAACTGTTCTACTTGACATCCGAGGTTTCACTGGAAGTGCTGCATAAGCAATCTACGTAACTAATGGCTATAATTTTAAGTCTTCCTTGTTTTCAGGTAAGGCAACCCTTGGTTGACCTCACAGATTTCAAGGACCTTGACAGTTTATAATCCCTTATTTTTATGCCTACAGCACCCAGTCTTGCAAGATGGTTTCCTATCCAAGTACTAACTAGGCCCAAGCCTGTAAGACAGTCATATATGACTAAGATAGTCTTTTGAGCCGAGTTTCCTATTCTACTTGAAATTGAATGGTGTGAGCCAAGGAAGTCCAGCACAACGTTCTATGTTGCAAAACTAGCAGCTTGCTCTCCTAGTGCTAAAACCTACTGTCTCCACCCCCCACCAGCGAAACAGCCAGCCAGCCAGCGAGCCTACAGCCCTTTAAGAAAGGCGAGTGGCTCTTAAAAGAGCCTTTGGGTGATGAAGCTCGTTGGGTAGCTGAGCCTTTTTACTTGGAGCTGG
>NW_011914337.1:0-1753 GCF_000151845.1 Pteropus vampyrus | reverse complement strand
ACCACCCAATAGAAATATAATATGAGCCACAAAAATGAGCCACATATGCAATTTTAAGTTTTCTTATAGCCACATTAAAAAAGTAAAAAGAATTAATTTTAATTGTATACTTTATTTAACTTGATATATCCCAAATATTACCTTTTAACATTTAATCAGTATAAAAATTATTAATGTGCTATTTATACCTTTTTTCATATGTCTTTGAATCTACTCTTATTTATAGTAATATCACATCTCATTTCAGACTAGCTACATTTCATGTACTCAGTAGCCATTTAGGGATAACCAACTTTATCCAGTGACAGAATGATTGGACTTATCTTTGGTAGAATCTTGGAATCACTATGGAAAAATCAGTTAACTACAGATACCTCCCCAACTAGGCTGAAAACCAGTGAATAATTATAGAAACAGATTTGTGTTTGAGTTCTGGTTCTACCATCAATAAGCCATGTGACCTTGGACAACATACCTAACCTCTCTGACCTTCTGCATCAGTGAAATGCAGAGAAGAACAATGGCATCCAGCTCTTGGGTTGCCGTGGGTAGATCATGGACTGTGGCCATGTCTTGAGGAGATCATGTGCTTCTGACATGGCTCCCAATAATCCCCACCTTCTGGTGTTCACCCCCTGTGTATCCTCTCCCCTTGAGTGTGTGTGGGTCCTAGTGCTTTGATTTTAACAAATAGAATATGAAAAAGTGATGGCATGTCACTTCCATGATTAGATTACAAGAGGCTGTGATTTCCATCTTGCTAGCAGTTTCTCTCTTGCCCTCTCGTTTGCACTGATGGAGGAAGCTGCCTTGTTATGAGATGCTCTGTGGAGAGATGCCTATGGTAAGAAACTGTGGAGATCCCGGGCCAAAAGTTCATGAGAGCTCCATGTGGAACTGAGTCCAATAGCCAAAGAGGAAGTAAATCTTGACAACAACTATGTGACTGAGCTTGGAGGTAAATCCTTCTAGTTGAGTCTTGAGATGAGACTGCAGACTTGTGAGAGCCAGAGGACCCAGCTAAGTTGTACTTGGAACAACAAAAGCTATGAGACAATAAATGTGTATTATTTTAAATTGCTAACACTTGGGGAAATCTGTTACACAGCAATGGATAATTAATACATGCATGCAACAGTTTGACACAGCATCTAGAACATGGAAGTGCTTAGTAAGTTTAAATATTACTCTTAGCAGTGGTATTGGAAAATTCTGCTATTAGTAAGAGAGTCTTGTCTTATACCAGAGAAAATCTCTAAGCGAGGCAGTCTTCGTGATCAGCCAGGATTGAATCAGTCTTGCCTAAATGTAGTCATAATTTAAAAAAAATTACAGTTCATTCCTTTGCACTGGAGTCTGCATTTGTCTGCTCACCAGGGCATGGTTTCTACCGCATCCCATCACATCCTATTTGCAACCAGTGCCAAACATACACTGTGAGGACACAAATTGGACCCTTTCCTGGAATGGAGACCCACAGTCAACTTGAGGGCCAAAGCAACGACAAGCCTGAGAATAAGGTATCGACATTCCTCAGGCAGACGAATGTCTTCCCCCTCAAGTTCTTTTTTAGAACTTGGCTGTCTTCTGAGAGAAAAACTAGTAAGAAGAATTCATGCATCATGGAGTTAAGCACCTGTGATTGTGAAACCTAATCAATTGTGAAATCTAATTGATTAGAATGTGCCTTGTCTGAGAAACAGACGTATTAGTTAAAGGGTGGTGGTCTGTGCATTGTCTAGAGGAAGGGGAC
>NW_011914336.1:0-2444 GCF_000151845.1 Pteropus vampyrus | reverse complement strand
TGAGAAAAGAAGTGAGGCACTGAATCAAGGCAGTAGCAGTGGAGAAACCCAAGAACAGACTAGAGAAACATTTAAGGAAGAAAACTTTACAGGACTCAGGAAGTGATTTTCTATATGCAACAAGATGGAGAAGGCTTGAAGAGGACTCTAGGTATTTGGCTTGGGTGAAAATAGAGATGGAAGAAAAATAAGAGATGGGTAAGGTGGAGGAGGAAGAAGAAAATGCATAGCTTTTCTAGGCATCCAGTACACATTAGCAATAGTATTTTCACAACATGGTAAAGACCAAGAAAAAAATAAGTAATTCATGGTGATAGATAGCAATGAACTAGCTCCACTAAAACATAATTCACTGTCTAGATAGCTGCTGCCTTATTCAACTATCTTTTAAAAGTAGCCTATGAGAGAAGATATATTTTATGCATGTGGGTTTCCATGTGTTTATATGTGTATAGAGTTGTGTCTTTGTGTGTACACATGTATATAATATATATATCTGTGTCCAAGTATTTGGTCATTTTTCAAGAAACCTAAAGTGACTGCCTAGATTTATGGAGGGTTGATAAGACAGAGAAAGTCATCATGCCATACTTTGAGGGTTTGGGTAGAATAAAAAGTCATTCTACATACAAATATTGAATCATGTTGTACACCTAAAACTCGATTTTTTAAGAAAAAGCCATTCTATGTTTAGGTAAATTGTTAGTAAATCAATATTATTAAAACTACACTTAGGTGTATTTTATCTTTCATGTACTAAAACTTTAAATTATAGATTTAGATTTGATGATCTTTTTAGATTTTTATGGAATTTCTATAAAAGTAACAGGCAGGATTAGTGACAGAACATTTTTGCCTTCATATAGCCCACAGCAAAAAACCTATTATTTGATAAACAAACTCATGTGTAAATATACTATGCTGCTGAGAGTACACATGGCAATATTTTAGATTTTCCCCCAATATGCAAAATTTGGAGACAAGGTTAACAGTTCAATAATGTTACAGTAAACTGCCGGCATTCCAAAACTTAGATATCATATTTGGATGAGATTTGAAAATGTTGGTTGTTTATATCTATTCAATCACAGGTCAGAGTATAGCAAATGAGATGCAAGTTTTCTAACAATGTGCCATGCTAATAAATTTCCATTCAGAGTCCAAAGACCTATTCTCTGGGGGTGAGGAAAAAACAAAAATAGAAACACACCTTACCCTTTTCAATGACTACTAGCACCTACTGCATTTATAAAATGTATAATATACTCCCAGTATATGTGAAATATGCCCCCTTGCATTTTCAATATTCATTAACAAAAGTACTGTACAACTTAACAAAGCCACTCTTTGCATTTAATACAATGCTATATGTTAGTAGTAGTACTGAGCCTTTTCAAAAGAAGGTATGCAAAAGGTATATTTATAAAGGCAATAAATCCTTTTTCAAAAATTGCTTTCCTAATTTATTTGTTGAGGATAGGAGAAAACTCCAAACTAAAAAATGCACTTAGAAAATTATATTATACCACAAAGAGTCCCTTAAGACAATGATTTAAAAACTATTGTATGCCACTATTTTTTTCATTTAATAGAATTTCTGGAAAGAATTTTTTAATTCTACAATAAAACCTTTTGATATTAAATATGATCCCTCTTAAATCCAGGTCTTAATAAAATGAATTCAAAATAATTCTTGATATTGTATAGTTTAAAACCTTGGGCAAAAATGCTTTATTATTAAATAATATGAATAGTATATTCTATTTTAATAATCGTACAAATATGTAAATCTTTTAATAAATGTCATTAGAAAGTACTTTAGTTTTTTTCTATAACCAAATTCTCTTCTACAGATTTTAATAAATAACTTTTACAGATGGCCTGTGTGATAAGCTGGAGCAAATTAATTTTACTGATAAAAAAATTTTTTTGCTTCCATGATCAGACAGGAATTCAGTACCAATTTTAATTCACTTTAGGCAGACAAATGCATTTAAGAAAGACAGACTAATGTCCATATTAAAAAAGACAGTTAACTTCCATTGTTAACTGTCCATTGTTAAGCAAGAACAATTTAATTAACCCACAGCTGACCAGAATGTCTTAGTTCAAATATATTCAATATTCTGTTAAATGATCAGGAGTCTAGCTGTTCACTCACACACTTTAAAGAAACACAAAATAAACTGTAGATTACCACCATTTAAGGTTACAATAATTATATTCAAAAGACATAATTTCAATAGTTTATTTTTGAAAATAAACTATTAAATGAACTTAGAAATTTCATCCTTTCTACTTAGCTAAAATAAATTATCAGAAATAAATTTTAGAATATAAAAACTAGTTTTCTCAAAAAACAGAAACAATCAAATATACTTATTTCTGTTAAGATGAGTCATCTACAAAATAAAATTGGATTTTTTTGGTTATTCATTTGTTAT
>NW_011914335.1:0-2707 GCF_000151845.1 Pteropus vampyrus | reverse complement strand
GTAAGGAAGAAATATTTACTACTTTCAACTGGTTGTGGGTGACAATCCCAGACGTTCAGGATGTGGTGGTCAGCTGCTTCTAGCATCTGGTGGTCAGCTACTTCTTTTTAGGATGCCACTTGGAAGTTGATTCGAAGCTCCAACATACATTCAGGAATGTGGGCAGTCTGTTGTTAGTTAACCCACAGTTATTAACTGATTAATTACTCTTGTCTCTTTCTCTCACTCTCTGGCTTGCTATAATTTAATTTAGCACATCTCATAATTTTCTTCTCGTCACTATTAACATATTTGACTCTAGTTCTTGCAAAGTAAAACCTTGCTCTTATTGTGCTAAGAATATTCACCTCTTTCCTGCCCAGAATTATATGACACACTTGTGCACTTTTCTTTTAATCCATGTTAAAATGACTTTTCTCTATTTGCTAGGTTTCTCCCCTTACATAGGTCTGGAAAGCTTAGGGGTTTTCCAAAAATAAACAAATTTATTTTTTACTTGAGATAATGTTAATAGAGGTCTGTTTACTGTAATTTAAAGAGGTCTGACTAGAATAATCCATATTTATATTTTCTTATTAATATTCCCTCCGGGAAACATCCATTGCAACCAAATTATTAACTTTCAAAGTCACATAATAAAATATCAGAAAAAAAGTAAGATTTTTTTGAAATTTTCACAGGTACAGAGTGGTGAACAAATGAAGAACAGTAATAGCTGGTTTATCAGCATTATTGTGAAATTAGTTAATTTCCCAGACAGCTGGCAGTTACCCTTAACCACTAAAACCTTACTTTTTAAACCTAAAATCTATATCAAGCTCTAATTCAGTAATGCTTCAAGAGGCTGGAAAAGTAAGTTGTTTGGGTGTTTTTACAGCATTGAGTCTGATTTTTTTTCAGTGTTCTGTCTCCTGCTCTACTGTCAAGCTATCGGGCAACCTATCTTAAACCTCTCAGGACTCTTTTAAAAATGCATCCTTTTCCCACTGTACATATATCTTGTAGCCTAATTTGTGCCAGGTGGAATAGCCTCACACCAAACTGGTTAAAATGCCATATAAATTAACAGAACTAGTAACTGAAATTGAGGGACTCACCTGTGGAGAAGCACTATGAGCCTGGGGAGTGGGAACTTTTTGTAGTATCACAATTTTGTGGCACCAGTTTGGCCTGTAAGAATTTTTGCTTTGTTCTGAATTTCTTCTAGGTAGTGAAAATTGCTACATAGAAGGTCTTAAATAAATAAGATGTTGCTATTATTCAGCAAAATGATCTTTCATTTTACCCTATTTTGAGATGCTAAATCTGTCACCCATTTAAACTGCTGGAAATACTTTGAGAATGCACATGGGGTATAAGTATTAATGAGAGTTAGTCATTCACATTTCTGAATGATATATCCTAAAAAGCAAGAAGGAAGTTGTTAATCATCATACTCATGAAGTGATTTGTTCTAGTTAATTTAATTTATACAATGTACTAGGTATTTTCTTACCTAATAAATAAAGCGAACTTGGGAGAACAACCTTTGATGACCAAAGATGTTTTATTGGAAACATCTGTTTTCATGACGCAGGTCAGTTGCCACGGATAAAAGAGGATTAGGAGGTGGGGCTGGATGTGCATTGGCATCATATATCCTGGAGGCTATAAAGAAATGTTAAAATAAGAGCCTTCCAACAGTTGATTTTTTAATTAATTCTTTTCCAGAGGAGGAATTTGTTTATTGTAGTTTTGTTTTGGTACAGGAAAATCAAGGTTTTACTGTAACAGAAAACAAGCTTGCTCATTCTCTAGGTACTATGAAAGGTAGAGTAAATCTTTTTGCTAAATACAAGCTAAAATTAGACAAAGTTTACTTTCATGCACTACCTTGAGACAAAAAAGGGGTGTGAGGAAGGAGAGGAGTTAATTGCACTATCAAAAAACTCTATTATCTACACAGTGGGTGGACAGAATCTAATTTTATCAGCGTCCTCAGATTTTACCAGCTGAAAAATCAAAGTTAGGAAAAAAAGTTAATAAAAATAACTTCCTTTCTAATTATAAAAGTAAAATGTAGTTATTATAAAAGATTCACAGAAAACAAAAATGTAGGAAAAAAGATAAAACTACTTATCTCTCTGAGAAACAACTGTTAACATTAATATTAGTAACTGCTAATATTTAATGTAAATGGGTATAAGGTGTGTGTATCTATAGTTAAAATTTGTTCATACTTTCTTATAAATGTTGTTAATTCTACTATATGGACAACATTCTATTTCAATAAACAAATATACACATCTTATGGAATTTACTGTGTCTGGAGAGAAATTAAGACTGAGGAGAAACCAAGAAATCAATAATCTCTTACTGATTGACATTCTGGGTATTTCCAATATTTTGTCTTTTAAAGAACTCTGTGATGAACAACCTTATGCCTACCTATTGGTCATGTCTCAAATTATTCCTTTAGGAAGATGCAAGGAGAGAAAATAGCTGGGTGAAAGTATATATATATTTACTTTTTTTTCAAATTTTTACTTCTTTTAGGAATATATGAAACAATCATTTCCTGTTTTTAAAGTATAGCATTTGATACATGCCTGTTAAGCATTTGGTTATCCCCAATACTTCCTATGATCCATTCCATACTCTAGTTCCTATATTTAGGACTTGGTGTTATAATGACGTTTCTGCTTCCTTCCTACCACATTTATGTGCA
>NW_011914334.1:0-1695 GCF_000151845.1 Pteropus vampyrus | reverse complement strand
CTGGCAGGTGCCAAATGCTGGCTCTTTCATGGGCACATTTGTGAGTTCTTAGGAGGCTCTCTGCAGGGTCTCCACCCTGCACTGCTGTACCCAAACACTCTCTGGCCAAGCTCTTGAATGCGCCTTATGGACATTTCCATCCACATCGGCAAACCAATGGTGAGCTGGCTATTCCTCACCCTGCCATAGAAGCCACTCCGGCCAGGCTCCACAGTCGCAATTCTCCAGACAGGAAGTGCCTACGAGCCTCTTTATTTATGGACACCCTCAATTCCTGAAGACATATATTGGGTTCTTCCAAGAACTTTCTTCCTGTGCTTTGGTGCCTTGAGGTGCTTGCAGCTTCCAGTGACTCAACCAGCATCAGTGGAGGGAGAGTTATGGGAAGTCATGGTAGTCTCCTCTTCTTGGAGGCCCCCGGTCTCTATGACTGGTTCTCTTGGAGCCCCCTTTACTTGGTTTGTATTGGTGAGTACCTTCAGAGGAAATTTCAGCCCTGCTTACTAATGCAACTGTTCTCTCTACCTCAATACTTTCTTCAGTCCCTTTCATTTGTAGATCGGTTTTGAGGGATGTGGCTTGATGGTTGCTGAACCTGTTCTGCCATTAGTAAAGTGTGTAGTACTTCTCTTTGGAATATGAGAATCTTAAGTCCTTATTGTTCTACCCTTGTGACTTCTGCAGAAATTTGAAGACCACAGGAAAAATTCTGTTCAACTACTGAAAAAATCATTATTATCTGACTTCCCAAGCTATGAGGATAGCTGTAAAGGAATCTTGTCTGCCTGGCTCACTTCTGTTTCCCCAGAACCTAGAACAGTGCTTGACTCTAAAAGACAGCCAAGAAATATAGGTTCGATGGATGGTTAACTGAATGAATGACAGAATAGTCCCATGAAGTAGAGAGGTATCATTAGACTGATTTTAAGAGAGAAAAACTGAGTTCCTGGTGGTAGCTCCTGGTACAAGTTCACGTGCTTACTGCCTCGAGGGCTGGCCCTAAGGATCTCCTTGAATTCTGTGCCTTGCTTTTTGGGATGAATACCATCTTGATTCCCAGAATGCTCAGTTCCTCCTTGAGACACACTGCTCTTTCACAACTATGGGAAAGCCTCAGCTCCACACTTCCCTCTTCGCCTGGTTATCCACTCTGCTCTTTAGCTCTGGGCTAACTTCCTCTCCCTACTACCTGCCAGTTCTTTCAGGAGCTCTCCTCTTCGTCCCTGAGAGCTCACCTCAGATCCCCATGAGCCTCCTAAGGCCAGAAACCTTGGCATCATCTTCGTCCCTGAGCTATTTTTTCCTCCTGTGTGTCCAAGTCATTATTACTGCTCCGTCTCCTCCGTCTGCACTTCTGGAAGTCTGCCGCCCATTCAGCCTCTCACCGCTTGGCCTCAGCCAAAACCCTCAGGCAGACACACTTCCCTCACCACGAGGCACCCCTCCCACTCCTTGGTGAGTACAAGTGGTCCTTGGAAATTCCCACCTTGTTGTCCTGGGATCCCACAATCTGGCTAATTTACTCCAAAGACAACCTCTCCTACTCCCCCATCCCAGCGCCATCCTCCTGGCCTGCCTCCCACTTACTGTCCATCACTCTCTTTCCCTGTAACTGTTGGGATCTGTTAATGCAGCTCTTCAGAATCTCCAATCCCATAAACAGTTGATGTTTTTCTTTCTTCTTTTAAGTTGCCA
>NW_011914333.1:0-2189 GCF_000151845.1 Pteropus vampyrus | reverse complement strand
AACATTTAACATGTTCCCGAAGAATACTTTTTTGATACACCAAGAGGTTTTGAGTCAAAGTGTAACTTCTTAATGGGGAAGCCATAACTTACTGAATTACAAAAGGAAAGACATGGAGGAAATTTAAATGAATAAAAGAATTTGTATTGGAAGATATGTACATTTTTTAAAGGTAGGCCATCAGTTTGGCCCTAGGCTTTCCAGCAACTAGTACAAAAAAGAGACATGTTCAGTTATTTGAGTTATGGTGTTGTAAAATTAAAAAGTAGTTATTTTGGAGAAGCACAGCTATTTTTGGTTCTAAGACCAGAGGACTATTTCTTCCATAAGTCTTCACAAAGAAGGCCCTGTATAATGTAACTTTAATATCTATATAGTAAATGCAGCAGTATGTGACAGGCTGTTTCCTATATTGTCCTTTAGTGAAAGCATATGGCATAACCAAAGCATGATTTAGTAAAAGCTATTCTGCAGGGAGCCAAAGGAATGCAGTCCTCTGCTGATCTTTGCTAATCAAGGCATAGATTTGGTAATATCTATAGTAGAAGTTGGAAGTGTTTTATTATCCTCTTCCCTTTTTTTTGGATCATTGTTTACTTTTGAATCTTATGAACTATAGATACTTTTTTTAATAAAATGTATATATGTCCAGTCTCCATGGTTTCTAACCTGAAAGCGTATATGCATTACATGTACGTTAGTTATTTCTTCATAAGTACTACTTTTAGTAGTCAAGGTTTTTGATAAGTAATGAGTTATCAGTGAGTTCAGGGTTGTAGAAAGGAATTAGTTTCTTTTTTTTCTGAATGTATCATTTGCCTGTGTTCTTAGTTAAGTACAGAGCTATATGTGCTTTAAAAGGAAACCATCCATGGGTAGGATTACTATCTTTTTATGAAAGTCGAAGAACCTGAATAAGCCACCTTATTCCTCCAGAAGAAGTGGAGTGAAGAAGAGTGCCCAAAGAGTGCGCTAAGATTCTTACCTGGAAGCAGCTTGGGGTATGTGCTAACACTTAAGTAAATGCCATTAAAACCTCAGTAATTTCATTTGTAACAATTTTAAATTTGATGTTAAAAAAACCCCAACCCACCATGGCTATTTAAAAAACTACCAACGAATAAAATGGCCATAGATGTTTTACTTTAAGCTGTGTATTTTAGAATATACTGGCTGGAAAATGTATATCTTATTAAAGAGGTTATTTATTTGGAATGCCTGGAAACTACCCTGTTCTAGATTTATAATTTAAAAAAGTGGAGATATGTAACTCTCAAGAGCACAACGATTGATAAAAGAAATTTAAGCATGTAATGTATGTTTGCATAATTGTAATTTAGAACTTAAAAACACATATTACCCAGTGAAACATCTAAGTGAGCAAGAACTATCACAGTATAACCAACCAGATTAACTTAATGCGATTTGTGGTGCTACATATGGATTGGGACTCTGTTAAAACACCTGCCTGCTATTCACAGTTTTGAAGATATCATATTAACATTACATTGCACTGTAGTAAATTTACCTTCAGTTACTACTGTGGTTTCATAATCAGATTGATTGTTAGATAAAAGCAAATGCAAAACAATGACAATAGCAACAACCTTTTTTTTTTTTAAAGAGCAATTCTGTCATTTTTTGAGTTTAGAATCTTCTGGTATTTTGAATGCTAGCTAGGTAAATGTTCTGTTGTATGTTAGATAAATGATGAAAGCCATTTGCCAAAAATGATGATTTTGATTAAAATACAGGCTCTTTTGCTATATTTGTTTTTTTATTAAAAAGCTGTGGGATAACACAGGTTTTCAATTTAGATTCTGGTTTTCTGTACCTGGAACATGATATGCTCTGTGATGAAAGCATGTCTTTTGGCACTATGATATTGTATAATGGAACACTGATACCTTGTTGCATGTCTAAGCCAAGTGTCTTTACTCCTTTGTTCTAAGTATCTCTTATTTTTGAAACTTGATTCTTGATATTTTTCTCTTTTGCAAATTGTGCCTTTGTTTCCTCGTATTTGTGCTTGCTTTTTGTATCTCTGTCATACTTCCTGTAATTTAGAACTTTAAAACACATTATCTAGTGAAACAATTCAGCAAGCAAGAATCATCACAGTGCAACTAACTTCCATTTTCTAGGGGAGCTCTGGAGCCAAAAAACAATAAAATTCTTTTTTTTTTTTT
>NW_011914332.1:0-2604 GCF_000151845.1 Pteropus vampyrus | reverse complement strand
TGGAAGAAGGGTCTCCATCTGTAAAGCCTCCCCTCCCGGCCTCCCCCAGCACAGACCCACAGGTCTGCAGGCGGTGTGAAGATGGGCGGCCCTGTTTTGTACTGCTCCCGACATGACGTTTCCACTGTGGGCTCTCACTAGGACCCCGCTTCTGGAAGAACAGATGTGTCTGACGTGTGGGCAGCCAGCCACAGGGCAGCCTCTCGGCTCATTTGTCCCCATCACTGGAGGCGGCTCATGTGCTTACAGGAGAAAGCTTGCCCAGCTTCGAAGTGACTGGGCTCAGCTGGGGATGAAGGGTCAGGGAACCCCAAGGCAGGCAGGAAGGCCGAGCGCAAAGCCGTGAGGCTGTCAGTAGAAATGGCTAGAAATGCAGATTCTCAGGCCCCGCCCCAGACCTGCTGAATCAGCAACTCTGGGGGTGGACCCTGCAGTCTGTGTTTTAACGAACCCGTCAGGGGACTGTGATGTACCCTACAACAGGGCATTCCCAGACAGAGCCCCATCCCCATCTCCAGCCTCCCCTGTCACCGCAAGCCCACGCCCTCACACAGCCACGGCGCCCCTCCAGGCACACGTCACCTCTCTGAGCACGTGCTGTGCCCAACGCCGCAGGCCACACGGCGCTTCCTCCCCACGCCAGGCCCGGGGGTCGGGGCTGCCCCTGGCTGCATCGGTGAACCAGGGAGTGAGCGCGAGCGACACGCACGGGCACACATGAGCCACACGCACAGCACACGCGGCATAGCCGGGCCGAGGGCCGGGGGAGAAGGGGTGGAGTCGCTGGGCGAGACCAGGAGGGTTCTGGCGGACATGCCAAGTCTCAGTCCCTGTCATTCTCGGTAGCACAGGGAAGAGGGACAAAGAAATGTCGCCCTTCACTGGACACACAGGAAAGTGAATAAAAACTATTTTCATCTGTTTTTTTTCACCTTGACTCCTCTGATGGACATGGACCCTTGCCTCAAGTGCTGCTGAATCTTCTGTTGATTGCTGTTCTCATAAGAGTTGACTAGAAACCAGCACCAGTGATGGGGTTTTAGGCCTGTGCACCCTCCCGCCAATTCAAGACCGGCTGACCAAGAGCACTGGTCACCCACCGGCCAGACAGCACCGCAGTACAGCGTGGCAGGCGAGGGAGCAGCCCTCGGGGTCACACGGACTGGAACGGGATCAAGCCCGTCCCGCTGCTGTGTGACCCCGGGCCAGGTACTCGACGTTTCTGTGCCCGTTTTCTCATCCTGCTGCTCGAATGCACGTGATGAGAACGTCTACTTTACAGGGTTATTCCCGGGATTGAATGGATGCACAAAATTTATTGAGTAGATACTCAGGAAATGCTAGGAGTCAGCACGATTGGCAGGTTTGATGAGGATACATCCGAAGGCCCCGCTTCTTACTGGGACTCTGGCGTTTTCGCCCAGCACGTGGCCCCCGAGACGTCCGCACGAAGTTTCCGGTGCGAGGCCTCTTGCCCGAGTGTCTGCCTGGACGGTCCGGGTCCTGCGGGAAGATGCCTCGGGGATTCCACAGACCCACGGAGGTGACTATGTCCAGTGATGAGTTAACCTAAGTTCTAACGAGTGTGAGCTTGGGTGAGGTCAGTCTTCGGGGGGTCATTCAAATGGGTGAGGGAAAGGACGGAGGCCCGAGCTGCTCGCCGCCCCGCCCATTGGCATCGCGGGCTCTGCCCCCGGCGTGTGGGGTCTCAGCCTTTCTTTCCTGGAAAGCGGATTGTCAACATGTGTGAAGAGCAGTAAATGGGTTCATACCCCCACCTGGTGACTCCACCTCTAGAAATCTACCTCGAGGAAATAAAATGGGCAAAATGTTCCGTGTAGCTTGTCCCTCATGGTGTTGTTTGTATTTTAAAGTAAAATGGGAACAAATACGAACTCCTAGGGAAACGGTTAAGGCAGGTGCATGCCGACGACGGAATACTATAGCGCCTTCAGCCACGTCTCCCGAGACGACTTAACAACGGGCATGAAGTTAAAGGGAAAGAAATCGGGCTATGGAACGGCTGGCTGGGGGGCCTCCATTTGCCCCCCTGTGAAAGGGGGTGATCACATCCAACTCAGAACATCTCGTGAGCCTTAAATGAGGCACCGAGCCTCGTCAGTGCCGGCCAGCTCCCTAGCCGTTGATGAAGGGGCAGCCATCATGGTTAGGTCCTACCGGCTCCGTGAGAATAGGAGTAGCCTTCCATTTTAACAAGAAGGAACACAGGGCTCAGAGCTGATCGGAGCCATAGGCTGGAACAAACATGCCGCTCCAGTCTCAGGGGAAGTGGGTGTGGGTGCGACTCCCCCAGACAGCGCCTGCCCCAGCGCCACCAGCTAGCAGGACGCCCTGCTTTGCACAGCGTCTTTGGGCTCTCGGCGCACACTCACGATGTTGCACACTCACGATGTTGTTGCTGCAAACCTCTCGGCAACCCCGTGACCGGGCTGGGTAGACACTAACCAACGTGCCCAGCCTGACGCAAACGGATTCAAATCCAGAAACCACCACTGAGCGGCTCCGTGAACCACGGCAAGCCGACCGCACAGGACCTCAGATTGCACCTTTGTAGCTTCAGCCTCTCCCTGGAGACGCTGCAAG
>NW_011914331.1:0-2517 GCF_000151845.1 Pteropus vampyrus | reverse complement strand
CACTGTGTGAACTATATTTGGGTCCTGATTTTAAGAAATTATAGAAAGGCATGGGTAAGCAGAACATGGCTTGGGTAGTGATAATATTAAGGAAATATTGATAATCGTGTTAGGTATCTAATGGCATGATGTGCACTTTTTAATAAGTCTTCATCAGTCAGAGAGCATACTAAATGACACAGTGCCAGGAATTGCTTTAAAACTTAGGGGCAAAAAAAAAAAAAAAAAAAAAATGGAGTGGCAAGTAGTTGATACAACTAATTTTCTATATGTTCAAAATGACCTATAATAAAAAGTTAAAGATAATTTTTCTTGAAAAAGTATTAGACAACAAGTTTAGAGAGCTGCTGTATAACGTAGTGCCTATAGTAAATGATACTGTATTGTGTACTTTAAAAATTTAAGAGAGTAGAGCTCACGTTACGTGTTCTTGCCACCAAAAAAATAAGAACCCCGAAAGCAACAAGAAAGAGCATGAACAAACTTGGAAGTGATGGCTATGTTTATTACTTATGTTGGTAATAGTTTCACAAGTGTGAGCATATGTCTAAACTCATCAAATTATGTCCATCAAATAGGTGCCAGGCTTTGTGTATCGATTATGCCTCAGTAAAGTTGTTTTCTTTTTGTAAGAGCAAGTGGCAGAGCTAGAAAAAAGAAGTATTGGAATAGCCACTAGGGTGAGTTTACTCAGACAATGATACCCAATCCAACAGACTGGTATCCTCTTCAAAACGAGTATGTCCCCCGCCCATCGCCATCCTGAAATGAAATGCATAGAAACCTATACAATTTCCCCAAATCCACATAATGCCTGGGAGGACAGACTGGCCCTGTTGGCTGCTTACATTGGAACACAGTTTCATGTGAGCATGTCAGTAACAGATGGCACCTGACCCAGGTGTGGAGAGTAGGATCCACTGACTGGTCATGGGGCTAAATGGTGAAAACCTCTTGACCAAGTTCTGGACAAAACAAAACGCAATGTTCCCACCATTTGCATGCCTGGCAACAATGCAGAGTAAATACATGCAAAGCCATACTTCCTGTTTATATGTAAAATGGGGGAGGGTCCTAGACACACACCGTTATAAACAGGGTTTTCACCTGTGTGACGATCACCACAGGATCTCCTAAAACAGGTAGATGTAGGATGCCGCTTGGGTGGCGTGTCCAGGATCTGTGCCAGTCACCTTCTGTGTACAGGTGGCATCTCTGATCACTGTGGCAAACAACCTCCTTCCAGAAACTTCCAACTTGGCCCCTAAGGGAGGCAGAGCCCACTGCATTGGGCTCTGGGGCACTGGCTAGGGGACATCAACCAAGTGGCCCAGTTTTGTGCCTTCCAGCTGCAGGTGCCCCAGGGAGCTGCAGAAAAGCAGGTGGACCTGGCTTCTCAGGGGCTTCTTCCTGGGAGGGGTCGTTAGGTAGCTAGTCAGACAGGAGCGACAAGGGGGAGCAAAGGAATAGGGGCCCAGCCTAGAGACCACCTAAAGAACACCCTACTGATAGTTAGAGAATCCCTCCTGCGTCCCCAGAGACAAAGGACAGGAGGGTCATAATCTTAGCTGGCCTAATCTTACCACAAACGCATGCACAGAAAGTACTGCCCATAACTTCGGCCTCATTATACCATCATTATAATATCGCGATTATGCCTGGAAATTTATGAATCTAATTATAACAGACTGAATTCTGGGTTAGCACATGCTCAGTAGGCAGTTATACAGAAGCCAGGTGTCAAGCAAAATGCCTCTCTTGCCAGTTACCTAGGAATGCCTTTGGAATCACCCATCACGGCCTAACTGTAAAGCAGACATGCCCACTTCTGGGCCCTTTTTGCCCTTCTGGGTCCTCCCTTTTTGTCTTTCCGTGGTCTATCTTTTCGGTGGACTTTTGTGGCCCTTAGGCCCTTTTGTGTTGGTTACAACTCTGGGACCTTGTGCCTCCTTGGGGCATACTTTGTCTTTCTAAAATATATTTTTAATAAAACTATTAAATCTCAATGACCTGTGATTCTTCACTGCGTCATTTGAGGAAGGACCGAGTTAAAAATGCTAACTACAGGTCTGCGCCGTCATTATCCTTCGCCTTCCCCGCTACCGCTGGGGCAACACTCAACCTCCCATGGGACCCGCCGGTGCCAGGGAGGCTGATAGGAACCAGGAAGTGGGGCCAGGCTGAGGGCTGACTCTAACGGAGAGGAAGGCAGAGCTCCGGAGTCAGACTGCGGGGCACGGGGCACTTGGGCAGCCCTCCCTAGGGCATGGCATGTAGTTACTATTAGCAATGGGGGCGGGGGGGGGGGTCAGGGGAGGTCAGAGGTCAGAGGCCTTGGAGGACTCCCATGGGTTGGGTAGCAAAAGGAGCGATTTCAGAGTGCGAATCGTGTGAATGATGAACTCAGCAATTAATGTGGCTTCAAGAAGGCGTGTGTCATTCCTGGCTCAGCAGGGGCCCCCACTGTGTGTCTGGGGCCTGGAGAAATGACCTGAATCTGTGCTTCCCTGGCTGTCC
>NW_011914330.1:0-1401 GCF_000151845.1 Pteropus vampyrus | reverse complement strand
ACTGCGTCCTGTCGGATTTTCCTCCTAAGTTCGACGTGGATGTCTGTGCTGTTTTTCTCTCCATCGTCTGTGTCTAGATAATTATGTGACCTTTCGTGTGACCTTGATCCGCCCTTCCGCCCTGCATTCTGAGCTGTCGCCATAAAGCTCCCCAGGGGCTCCCTCTCGCACTTCGGATGACGTGTGAAAGCGGTCACTGGCTTGTGCGCGAATGCGGTCACCGGCTTGCGCGTGAATGCGGTCACCGGCTTGCGCGTCCGCGTGTGGCCGCTCCCCGTCCACGGCTTTCTCGCACCTTCGTACGTCTTCCCAGCCTGTTCTTCCCGGAACGCATGGGGGCTGGGTGAGATTTTCCTGGCCGTGCAGACGCCAGGTTCAAGGCCATCCCCTCTGAGGAGCACCATGCGGGATGCCCCGCCCGCCCCCCAGCACCTGCGTCTCATCTTTGATTTCAACTCGTGCGGCCGAGCCGGGCTGTTCTCACGCCAGTGCCTGGGATGCGCCCGAGGTCGGCCGAGGCCACAGTGTCGCCTGGAGTCGCACGCCCGTCCCATCCTCAGGTTCCTGAGATTCTTCTAAGTGGAAATTTCCTTCACATTCCTCGTTCACTGGCTCCTTAGCGACGACCTGAACATCCCCGAGTGTCATGCGACACTTTACTGCCGCATCTCACGTTTTGGAAAATAATCCTGTGTCGGTCATAAGGTGCTTTTCCACGGCACATCGCATCGAACTCTCTCGACGTTCCTGGGGCACAGGTAGGAAAAAATTAGGCTCCAGGTTCTGCAGTGAGACAGCGAGGGCCCGAAGGGGCCAGCGGGGGACACGGAAAACCAGGACAGACAGCCGGTCACGCCTTTCGATCCGATCCAGTGCCTCGTTTTTATTTGCTTGATTGTGGCAAAATATACATAACGTAAAATTTACCATTTTAACCAATTTTAAGTGTACAGTTCAGCTGCGCTAAGTATATTCACAGCTACTGCACCTTGCAGCGCAGAAACCGCACCGATCACCCGGCTGTCACCACCCCCACGGCCCCCGCCCTGGCAGCCGCCACCGTGTGTACGTCCTACGTCCCTGTGGCATCTTTCTTCTTGTGATCAAGTTTCCTTCGTGTTTAGCGTGTCGGAATGTCCCTCTGTGACGGCCGATTGATTTTAATCACGTGTATGCGGCACGTGCAGCTTCTCCCGTCGTCCGTTGATGGTGTCGGGGTGCTTTTCCCCGGGGCGTCGTGGGTGACGCTCCTCCTGTGAGTGTGGATGTGCAGACAGATATGTCTTCGACTCCCCGCTTTCTGCTCTTCTGGGCGTGCACCCGGAAGCGGAATTTCCGGGTCACATGGTGATCGTGTTTTCGTTGTTTTGAGGAACCGTCACAGCGTTTTCCGCAGCAGCT
>NW_011914329.1:0-1452 GCF_000151845.1 Pteropus vampyrus | reverse complement strand
GTGTGACTTTGGGGACGTCGCTTTGCATCTCTGAGTTTCTATTTCCTCTAATGAGGAAAAGTGTTGAACTAGATCAAATCTAAAATTCATCCTAGTTCTGATATTTTATATTTTATAAGTGAATTGTCACTATTAAACCTAAAATGAATTCCAATCTCATATTTCAGCCACTATCGCAAACTATAGCTTTGTTTTTCGTCATCTCCGACATGCGACATTTTAGACAGCAAGGAAACTGAAAAAAAAAAAGAAAACTTGGGAAAGAAGAGGCGGGGGGGATAAGGAAAAGTTCCCTCATCCTCGGCACATAGAGCCATTGGAGCCTCGAAACAGAAAATACTCCACAATTTTTGAACCTCTGCTCCTGCAGGACACAAGTATGTTTTCCAAGTGTGTATAAATGGATAAAAGGCACAAGACTGCTGTAAAATAAAAACATAAAGTAGCATGGAAAAAACACATTATTGTTCAAGAGTCAGGAAGCTTTGGAGCCCAGCCCAGGAAAACACTCTGTAACCTAAGGTGTGCCCTTCCAAGTCTTGGCTTATTTGTTTATAAAGGACTCAGAGAGATAATTCCAGACATGTGTGTTTTTATGTCAATCCAACTTTCCTTAGAGAAAAAGTGTTTTAAACTCAGGAAAGTTAAGATTTGGGAGGGGCTGGCGAAGTTCACTCTTTTCAATATATTTCTCAGTGTTGCTGTGTGCTAAAAACCAGATGCCTACTGGATTACCTTTCCTCAGTGAGGAATTAATGGGTCGAGTTCTTGAGGAAAAAGTACCATAATGTAATTGCCTATCACATAGCCCAATATTTTTCTCATCGATCTGTGTTTTTCCTCATTGCACCTCAGCCAGAATCCAATATGGCAGAACATCCTCATATGTACCTTTTCCTCTCATCAAAGCATTCAGACTAAAAGAGTTTGCCTGCTGCTAATTTGATAATGGTCAGTACCTTGTCCGGCTCCTTAGAATAAGGTTTGAAAATTCCGTGGATAGTGTTGTGATGAGATAAGTGACATAAAAGTACTTAGCTTTAGGCTCATCTAGCTCAAAGCACTTCACAAATTTCCGTTGGGTTTTTCAGTCCTTGGGTCATGAAAAAAGAGAGGAATAGATCAACGTTGTAGGAGTCACAGGCTAAGGGCAGAGCAAAACCAGCAAGACCTAAGTCCTGCCTGCTCTGCTCCAGCTATAATTCATGCTTATTCTCTCTGGGGAAGAAAAAGCAGACAACTGGGAATTAAAATAACACTATCATTAAGTCAATTTTCCAGGGGACTGGCCCACTGTGTTCCTTTAGAATTAAAATATCTTGTTACCTCGAGCCATCGCTTTCACCCTATTCTGAGTGACTACAGAAGAGGGCACCAGGCTGTAGACACAGAGGGTAAGGCTACCACGCTGCGGCACCCTCTGGCAGCCACAGGAACCTACCTGAATTTCTG
>NW_011914328.1:0-1162 GCF_000151845.1 Pteropus vampyrus | reverse complement strand
TTTTTATCATACCATGGACTGATGACTTCATTCCAGCTCCTGGATGCAGCCATTCCTGAAATCTACATTTAAATTATACAGTCAATATCCTACCACCACCCTTTTTTAAAACCTGAGTCAGTTGACACTTTTTCTATCTCTTATAACTCAAAGAATGCTGACTGATACCTCCAGGCTATCCCATTCATCTGGGATGCTTTCTCCCAGATCAACACATTTATCAATCTGACAAAGCTCATCAATCCCATCTTGGCTCGATGTTTCCTCCACTGAGAAGACTTCCCTGATTCCACAGAGCAAAACAAAGGGTTCCCAGTGCACTCTGAATGCTCTCCCTTGCAGTGCTGACACCATGATGACTGCTGATCTGTGTGTCGGCTGCACTGAGAAGTGAGCACTACGGCTTTTTCATGTTTGTGTTCCCAGAGCTGACCCCAGCAGCCCCCAGTAAATGTCTGTTGTACTGAAATAATGAGTAAATGAATGATCAAACAGTAAAGTGTTGCCTTCCTCTGACAATGGATTTATTTTTTAAAAGGGTAAGAAAAACAAAGGCTGTCCACCAATGGTGGCTGCAGGGTTGATGTGTTGCATTCTTTCTTCTGATTACATAGCAAGCAAGGTGTGTGGGCAGGGAACAGAGGGACCTCAGAGAGAGGCAGATAAAGGAGTGGGTGGCTCTTGCCAGCATCAGGCCTTTCTTTCATCTTCTGTCATGGGGCCAGCCCCTGCCCTCAGTGCCCACCTGCCATGCTAAACCCCTCTGGATCCCCAGAAACAATAAGAAATAATTTGTCTGAGGAGTGGGTGGGGAAATAGGATGGACCAAGGGAGGAAGTTGTGTCCTGTTTCCTTCCAGCTGGCTCCAGCTCTTCACCACTGCTCCCTGAGCTAGCCAAATGCATCTTTTAATTTAATTCATTATTCTTTTCCCAGCCACTGGTAATGGACCCACACAGGATACTGCCCTTCTTCCCTAGAAAAACAGGGAAACAGAGAGGCATGCAAGAGAGAAATTGATGGAGGAAGAAAAGAAGGGAAAAGATGATGAAATTATCATAGCAACAACAGCTAATAAATGCAGCTCTTACTGTGTGCTCGGCACTTAGCTAAAAACTTAACATATAGTCACTCAGTTCATTCTCCTCAAAACCGTATGAGG
>NW_011914327.1:0-2309 GCF_000151845.1 Pteropus vampyrus | reverse complement strand
GCCTTGCCCCTTCTCCGGGGCCACCCATTCTGCACAGGCAGGACCTTGGCTCCCATGGCGCACACATTTCAGGGTAGACATTTGGAGCGGACCACTGCTGCCAGCTTGAGCTGCAGTACCTCTTGGGCAGATTGCAGGGTTCTGTGGGCCCGATACAGATGGCAGCTGATCTCTCTGTGATCTGTGACTTTTGCGGAAGTCTGTGGATGCAGAACTGGTGGCAAATCTGATGCTGTATTGGCCTGATGGACCCGAGTCTCTCTGAGACTCAGCCCCATCCAACACACAAATTACCTACAGCGGGCCTGTCGCCTGGTAGCCGCCCCTGCCCTGCCCCCTCCTGGGTCTGCTCATTTCCTGCAGGCAACAGATTTCAGCTTGCACATGCTGTGAGCGGCCCTCACAGCATGCACATTTTGAGGGAGGCAGTTAGTAGCGGACCGCTGCTGCAACATGAGCTGCAGTATCTTGTGGGCAGCTCATGGGTGGCTCATGGGGTTCTGTGGCCTGATGCAAATGGCAGCTGGCCTTGCTGTGATCTGTGACTTTTGCGGGAGCCCACAGACACAGAACTGGCAGCAAATCGTTGCTCTATTGAGCCGATGGCCCCGTGTCTGTCTGAGGCCTTACTCTACAAATTACCAATCTACAAATTACCAATAGCAAGCCTGTTCCCAGGCAGCCAGCCCCAACCTGCGCTTTCCTTGGGTTGAGAATTTGACAGCAAACAACAGCAATCAGCTTCTGCTGCCCACGCAAGGCCTGTGTATTCCAGGAGAGATTTTTGATGACAGGCCACAAATCTTACCCTGATCACAGTATTTCTCGAACAGATCTCAAGAGTTGGCAGGCTCGAGGCGGGTAGCAACTGGCTTTGCTGCAATGTGAGACTTTTATAGGATGCCAGTACTGGCACAAAAATTGACACTGCAGTAGCCAGGGAAAATCTGCTCACTATACCCTGGTGACTCCCTGGGTCCCTGTACCACCCAACTCATATACCACCCAAAGGCTCTTCCATCCATGGAGTCTTACAGGCAATTGGCAGGCATCTTCGGGCCTTGAGGTACACTAGACCTTTTGCTAAACCGCTCTAGGCTTGGTACTGGGATAACTGGACCACGGCTTGCAGTTTTGTCTCTCCCACTTACCTCCATAAGCAGCAATCATCACTTTGTAGCTCCCATCAGGTGGCCCTGAGCAGTCAAAGTAGACCTTGGCCTACTCAGGAGACCCTCCCAAGGGACCACAAAACCAACACACCCAGAGGCTGTTGCCAGACCACAGCAGAGCAACACCTGACTAGTCCCATAATCAGTACACCCAAAGTGTGGTCTCAACAAGTACACAAGCCTGCTGGGGACAATTCTACTCCCTGGGGTCAGCCCCCACATAGCAACTCATACCCTGTGAGTGTAGCCAATTCCCACAACGAGTCAGCTTGAGAGTCAATCCAATCCACTGACCTGCTAATAGCAATAAAGGCTTAGCTATATCAGGAGAACACACACAACACATACAAAGAACATGTCCAGAGCCCTCAGTGCAAGCGATTATAAAGACTGAGCCACTGGGCTACAAAGGACACCTACTACATGAAGCCATCTGGCCAAGCCTGAGAGACGTAACAAACCCTCTTAATACATAGAAACAAACACAGAGAGACAACTAAAATGAGAAAACAAAGAAACATGCCACAAATGAAACAGATGAAATCTCTAGAAAAAAAATCTAAACAAAATGGAGGCAAGAAACCTACCAGAGACAGAGTTCAAAACAATGGTTATAAGGATGCTCATCAAACTTAGAGGGAGAAGGGATCATCTCAGTGAGGACTTCAACAGAAAGGCAATAAATATAAAAAAGGACAAAGAAACCCTAAAAAAGAACCAGTAAGAAATGAAGAATACAACAACTGAAAAGAGGAATATGCTAGAAGGAATCAGTAGTAGATTGGATGAAGCAGAGGATTGAATCAGTGAATTGAAAGACAAGGTAGCAGAAAACACTCAATTGGAACAGCAAAAAGAAAAAAGAATTTTAAAAAATAAGGATAGTTTAAGAGGCCTCTGGAATAACATCAAGCATACTAATATCTACATTATAGCAGTACCAGAAGGAGAAGAGAGAAAGCAAGGGATTGAGAATTTATTTGAAGAAATAATGACAGAAAACTTCCCTAACCTGGTGAAGGACTTAGACATAGAAGTCCAGGAAGCACAGATTCTTAAACAAGAGGAACTCAAACAGACTTACATCAAGACGCATCACAATTAAAATGCCAAAGGTTAAAGACAAGGGGAGAATCT
>NW_011914326.1:0-1232 GCF_000151845.1 Pteropus vampyrus | reverse complement strand
CTCTGCTTTCTGGGTCTGTCAAGTAATTGAGCTCAATATTAATGGGAAGGGATCTGGGGAGGGTGAGGGAGGTGACTTCTTGACCTGCTTTGTACAAAAAAGAGCATCACTTCTACCTGAGGCAGCATGCGAGCTGTGCTACAGAAATGGTTTCAGCGGGAGAGCCGGCGAAGGCTTAGTGGAGAAGGCATTCGGTCTGAACTTGAAGGTGAAAGCATCTCAGGACTGAGAAAGCAGGAAGGCAGGCAAACGTGCAGCGTGACTGGGTGGCAGTGCCGCCTCCTCAGTGACAGCAGATGGTGGGCAACAAAGCTGGACAAAGAGGTAGGTGACGGAACTTCCAGGTCACACACAAATGGCTCAGGATTTGGGACTTTCTTAGGCTGGCATTGGCCACCCTAAGGCTTTTGAGCTTGGGAATAATTGATGCAAAACCACATTTCAGAGGGGAAAAGTGGCATTTCAGAAAAAGAAAAACAGAATTTGAAGAAGACAAACTGGCTGTTCTGTGTGTCGTGAACTCAATGGGAAGAGGTAAAAGTTGAAAGGATCAATGGAAATAAAAACTAACATTTATTGAGTGCACTATCGACAGAAACAGGAAATTAAAAGAAAGCTTTTCTGAGGCAGCAGTGGTCGAGATAATTGACCTGGATGATGAATTTGAGGTAGTAGAAGAATTAGCCATTAAGTGGATGGAGACATAGAAATGACACTAGGGAGAGAAAGGATGGAAAATCAGACTTGGACATCATTTTCCGAGAGGCGGAAGTTGAGTCAGGAGGAGCTGAAGTCATGGGGAAAGATGTGATTTAGAAAAGAAGAGCTTTAGGGCTGCAATTAAGTAATTTTTTAAATTATAAAATATTTAAAATGTGCAGGCCAGCATGGAGAATAGTATAATAAACACCTTGTACCTACCACCCAGATATTCAAATGTATCACCCTTTTAATATATTTGCTTCAGACTCCTTCTTTACATTTTTTTTCCCTAAAGAAAAAACAAACATTACAGACAGAACCGAGATTTAAACATTTCTCCTCTCCTTCCCAGGAGATAAATACTATCCTCCCATTTGATTGCCCTGCGACCCTTCTAATTATTTTTGTACTCTTATAACATATATAGAAAGAGTCAAAAAGATTGAGGTAGTGTTTTAAATCGTTTGCATACATGGTATGATAGCATACGTATCTTTTTACAATTTTCTTTTATTTCATTCAATATTCAT
>NW_011914325.1:0-1693 GCF_000151845.1 Pteropus vampyrus | reverse complement strand
ATCAACCAGTATAAAGAAGCATATAGTCACAAACTCGGGTTTGAGTTATATCATTTTTCGTTATGGGAAATTTTATTTGACCAACCATTAGGAGCCAGCATGAGCATTTAAACAAGAGCAGTCATTTGATCAAATGACTCATAATTCTTGCTGTTTTATGTGTTTAATAATATTCTTACTTAATTTTAACCAGACCACTGAGTTCTCTTTTATATATTGTTTATTCTTGATTTACATACATTTTAACGAGTTCCGTGAAACCTACTGTAATACCTTTCATATGCTAGTACAGTATGCTTTTCACAAATAGCTTTTTTCAACTGGTATTTTAATGCCACATTCACAAGAAATCAAGCAGAAATGCTAAATACAATTTGTTTTGTCTTTGAGGTGAGATTTTAAAGAGCATCAGAAAAGCTATATGAAAGAGATAATATATGCAATGGGTTAGAAGTTATATTGTCTTGCATAAATATATTACCTCAGTTCCTATTATTTACACAAGACAACTTCTTACCAATTACAAATAGAAAAAACAATTTCTCCTTTTAAACACATTTTTTTATTCTCTAGAGATTAATTTTCAGTTTTATTAAGACAATAATAAAAGTCCTCTCTGCAAATTAACCCAAAATTTCTTATTCGGAGTGATGGCTGTTTACATGTGTATTCTGTTTCTAATTGTTATTATCTTTAATATAAAGGCTCTTAAGTTACATGAAGACCAGTTTCCCAAATTCTCTCTTACATGGACTATGAAGAAGAATTCCAAGAGGGAAAATGTTACTATATTTTTGAGTTCCTACTCATTTATTTTTAATGTTTCTTTTAGGATCTGGCAAATTAAATAAAATTTCAACTTATAAATAGTAATAACACCTGAGATCAATATAGTTTTCCTGTACCTATTCATATCAGAGAGAAAATATACTTATGGACCATTTTAAAACTTTTTCCTGAATATTTAGATGAAAAGGGATTGTAAAACCAAAGCTATCACTTTAGTAAACCAACGGCTGCTAATAATTCTAATTTTATGGGTAAATTGTTATAGTGAATTAATGTATTTCTCAGAAAAAAGAGATCAGAGATGGGAGATGCACATCTGTAAATGACAATGAGTATCATGAAGCCAAGAACACAGGTAATTGACCTGCTTAGAGTTTCGCAACAGTGAAACATAAACAGCAGCCCCCAAAATAATAATATTATATCCATAAGTAGACAAGGAATCAAGAACATCTTTTAAGCACTGTTTCTTCTTCTACTTTTTTTGGACTTCATAAAATATATTTCATACATAACTTAAGCCATAATAACACTGACTTAAGTTCTTATTGAAAATGGATTTTTGAAAATCATTAAGAAACTTTTCATTTCCCACAGTCTTTTTATTTTTTTATACACATTTATATTTTCCACAATTATCTTGGTGTGTTGAAACTGAATTTTTTCTTTTTTAATATTTTATTTATGGATATTATAACATTAATGTAATAGTAATTAAAAATTAACATTAAAATATAAAAAGAAATCTAAGAATTCCTACTCTGTAGAATGTGGTGATTAAATACAAGTATATCTGACAAAGAATATATGACAAATACAAACTGTGAATACAGTCATGTTAAAATTCCTTTCTGGAACTCAGTCTTCTCAGCAAATCTAAGTATTATATAACTCTTTATATTTT
>NW_011914324.1:0-2030 GCF_000151845.1 Pteropus vampyrus | reverse complement strand
GGATTTTCTGCTCTAAGGAAAATGAGTAGCAAACTGTCTTTTTGTTTTTTAAAGAAAGAAAAAATCCCTGCTCCTCTCAGTTGGGGGTGGTAGAGATAGCTCTGGCTGGCTCAGGGGAACACCTTCCTGAGGAAATTAGGTGGAGGGAAGTTTGTATGGGAGAGCCGGCCTGGAGTGCCAAGATGCTGGAATTCTCCCTTCTCCAAACGAATTATTGCTTGCATGGACAGCCAGGTAAAGTAAGGATAGAATCCCCTGACAGCTACAGGGCAGGCAGCTTTTTTGAGAAAAAGATTGTGCTTGTTTGCCTTTAAAAAGGAACTAAAAATGCTCAGAGCATTTTGAGTGACTCATACCAGCCTGATGTATTTGTAAATATCTTTCCTTGGAGAGATTTAAACAGGAAGCCTGGAAAGTCTGTTTCCCCAGCACATTGCACTAGTGGTTGAATTCTGCTTCTGAGGAAAAGCAACAGATACATTGATTTTCAATCTCATTTGAGGTGGTACCCCCAAACCATCAAAATTGCCCAGGAAGGAGGTGACAAAGTGAAATTTGGAGAAGGGCTCTGCTTAATCATGGTGAATTACAAAGAAAGAGTCCTCTTCCGTAGGTCGAAGACCACCTCCTTTGTGTAGCACCCACCCCCACCCCGTCCTTAATCTTATACTCATACCATCCCTTACAATGCCTGGGTCATTTTGGAACTTCAGGGTGCTTCTAGAGCCTTTTTCACTGCCTAAGTGAAAAATGTGAGTGAACAAAGCCATAACTACAAATGCCCCAAATGGAGTTCTTGCCTTGTTAATCTGCTTTGTATATACTATACGTTGGATATTTGTATTTAATTTTCTGCCTCTTGTTTCTTTTTTTTTTTTAATGCCTACAGCACCTGGTCTTCCTAGGTGGTCTCCCATCCAGCTACTAACCAGGCCCGACCCTGGTTAGCTTCCGAGATCAGACGGGATTGGGCTTGTTCAGGGTGGCATGGCCATACTCTTGGTAATTCTTTAATGAATTTCTAAGTTCAAGTAGGTGGTAGTAAGTCAGATATATCATTTTGTGGAGCTGTCTGGTGGTAGAAGGCTGGTTAGGGCTGGGGTCTGAGAGGACACATGTATAGAATCTTCTAGGTTAGTGGGGACAGGGATGGCAGTCTGGGTGGCAAGGCAGACCTGGGCAGACAACAGGAATGAATGAATTGGTTGCAAAGGCTTTTCTTTCTCTCTCACCTGCCTTCTCCCAAGTGCGAACATATTTTATATGACACTGTGAGTTAGGCAAAGTTGTGGTTTCTTCTCATTCTTCGTGTGATTTCCAGACATGACAGTCCTTCTCCTGGCAGGCTGAGTTATCTTTCCTCATGAGACTCTTGGATTGAATCAATTCCTATTTTTAAAAAAGAATTTTAAAAAGAAACAAAGAGAGAGGAAAAATAGAAACTTGTGGAAAAAAATCTGCATGTGGGGATGATGTTCATCTGTGGAAATGCTTTGTTTCCACATGAAATTAAGTCAAAGAGTTAGAGAGCAAGCAAGGACAGAACCGTTCTCCCCTTCTCTCCTCTCCTCTCCTTTTCCCCAGCACTTTGAAGATTTTGTCCCACTGTCTTCTGGCCTCTCCTGCTTCTGATAAGAAATCTTCAGCCATTCAAATCATTATTCTCCTGTTTATAATGTGCTATACATTATACGTAATGTGCTATATTTTTCCATTATCTATGCTTTCAAGTAGTTGATTATGATGTATCTAAGGGTGGCTATTTTTGAGCTGATTCTATTTAGAGTTTATGAGCCTCTTGCATTTGTAAATTTATATCTTTTCGTAATTGGGAAGATTTTTTTGCCATTATTGCTTCAAATAGTTTCTCCACCAGTCTTTTTCTCCTCTTTTTCTAGAACAACATTGACATGAATACTAGAAGTTTTAATATTCTCCTACAGGTCCCTGAGGCTCTGCTTATTTTTCTGAAAATATTTTTTCCTGTGTTCTTCAGACTGGATAATTTTATTGGCTCTTCTAGCTCACTC
>NW_011914323.1:0-1482 GCF_000151845.1 Pteropus vampyrus | reverse complement strand
AGAATTATAAATCTAGTGAAAATATCTTTCACAAATGAAGGTAAAATACTGTTTCACTTTTTCAGACATACAAAAAAGCTGAATGGATTCATTAACAGCAGACCTGCACTGAAACAAGGTTTAAGGGAACTAATATGGAAAAAAAATGTATTCCGATTGTAAATATGGATCTACACAAAGGATAAACAACACTGGAAACAGGGAATTAGATAAGATTTTTTTCTTATTAATTAAATCTCCTTAAAAGATATCTGAGTATTTTTTAAAATAACATATTTGGGAAGTTATAACACAAGTCAAAGGATAATGTATGGCAACAATAATACAAAGGTCAAGAAGGGAAAATCTTGTAAGGTTCTTATTTTTATAAGTGAAGTGGTATAATTACACACCAAATTCATTGTGCAAGATAAAGATGTACATAATTCCATTCATATAAAATGTTTAAAATTTGCAAATCCATAGAGACTGAAAATAAATTAATGGTTGCCAGGACCTGGAGGAAGGAGGGAAGCAGACAGTAATAGCTTAATGGGATTGAGATTTCTTTTTGGATTGATGGTAATGGAAATTAAACTGACTACTCAAATTCCTGGACGCTACATCACATATAATGAGTCAGAATCTCTGAGGGTGGAACTTTGAAATACGTCTTTGAATAAGCATGTCAGATGATTTTAATATATTCTAAATTATATACGTAAATAAATATTTTTTCTTGAACTATACATATATTTTTTTCTTGGAAGACATGGCTTGACCCATAGTATAACTGAATATAATAAGGTATTTTGCAAGGAAGTTTTATCATATTTATGAAGACCTCCAGGTTTTACTAAACATTTTCAAAAAAGATAGTGACGTGTATATACACAGAAGATCATGAAAAAGATCACAATAATGGCCTTCATGCTCCCAGTACAGATGTGATTGTCAGAAATATCTGAATTGTATTCCAATTTCGTTTCACGGCTTCAGGCAATAGCGGTGTCTTCTCTGTTTCTGTTTTCTCAAATGTTAGGATGGAGGACAATGTGATAAATGATGTTAGACAAAATACAGAAGATGACTAGCCATCTATAATTCAAGTAATTAAGCTCTCGGTAAATCCTTCCAGGTCTCAAGTTCTCAGGATCTGATTACGGAGCCTGCATTTCTGGCCTTCCTCTTGCTCCCTGTCCCTCTGCATTCCAGTGCTCCTTAGCACTGACTCACTCCTGAGAGTGGGCATCAAAATGAGAAGGTGGAATTCACGTCAATCAACTGTGACACTTCTCATTAGCTCTGCTCATTTCTCACAGAAAGGGAAAAAATAAAGAAGATGAGACAGGACATCATTGTGATTATATAAAGTTGAAAAATACAGTTTACTAGCCTGTTCATAGTTAATATGCCTACACTAAGCATGCTTATTCACTAAATGAATAGGTGTAAGGCTTTGACACATGCCAATGAAGTAAGTGAGAGGTTTCAGGTTGTCCC
>NW_011914322.1:0-1002 GCF_000151845.1 Pteropus vampyrus | reverse complement strand
GCGAAGCCCGAGGGACGCGCGCGCGAGGGCCCCTTTGTGGACTTTACGGCCGCCAACATCTGGGCGCATCGCGGGCCACCGCTGGCAGCTGCGCCGCCGCCTCGCCTTGGGGACCGTAGGAGGCGCAGCCCCAAGGCCGGAGACTTCGGTTTTGGACCAGGTAGGAAGGACGGGGCGCGACGCGGAGGGGGGTGGCCCTCGCTAGTCCCGGGAGCTTTTCCCGGTTTCTCCTCCCCTTCCCGGGTCATTCCCGGCAGGGAGGGGACGAGGTAGGAGACAGAGCGGATGGAAGCCGGAGGTCCCAATTTCCCGGAATACCCAGGCTGGGGCCCCCTCCGGCTTCTCGCGTCCCCTCCCTACCCCCGTGCCTCGGATTTCTCTCCGTCCCCGCCGCCCGGGGCCGTCGGACTGAGCGGCGCCCCGAGCGTCCCGGCGCCCTTCTCTGCCCTCCACCCCGGCCACGCTCCCGGAGACCCAACTTCCGCGCCCGAGTTTCCCACTCGGCGCCCTGCCAGTGCGCGCTGGGGAAGGGGCCACCCCGCCAGCGGGGGCGAGGGCCGGGCGGGCTCCACGGGCTGCCTGGGTCGGGGCGAGGGCCCACGCGAGGACCTCCGGGACAGTGGGTGCCCCGGCCACTTGGCGGAGGCAGGGGAGCCGGGGCGGGCCAGGCGCGCTGGAGGGTTCCGGGCACTCACGCGGCTCGCGCCTTCCTCCCCACAGCCCCCCGGGATGCGGTAGCGGCCGCTGTGCGGAGGCCGCCGAGCAGCTGCAGCCGCCGCCGCGCAGATCCACGCTGGCTCCGTGCGCCATGGTCACCCACAGCAAGTTTCCCGCCGCCGGGATGAGCCGCCCCCTGGACACCAGCCTGCGCCTCAAGACCTTCAGCTCCAAGAGCGAGTACCAGCTGGTGGTGAACGCAGTGCGCAAGCTGCAGGAGAGCGGCTTCTACTGGAGCGCGGTGACGGGCGGCGAGGCGAACCTGCTGCTCAGCGCCGAGCCCGC
>NW_011914321.1:0-3113 GCF_000151845.1 Pteropus vampyrus | reverse complement strand
TTCCAAGTTCTGATTTTGATAGGGCCGGGACTACGGGTTCTGGAGCTCTAAGTGGAATTCAAAGCTATTTTTTCTTTCATTCTAAGAAGTAATGGGAACCGAGCCCTCAGCTTTAGCTCCCTTCCACCAGTAGGAGGCAGTAGTAACGAGGAGGTAGACGGCAGAAATTTAAGAATATTAATCTCGAAATAAACAAAGAGGTCATTCAATCTTTAACTTCAATTGATGGTAAATTTAATTAGAAAAATGACAAGGGGGCCAATGTAACAAAAGATAATGACAAACAAAAGAGTTTTTGGCAGGAATGGGAAAACAAAGCGTATTGGTGAATGCTCTTATTTACTGAAATCTCTGGGGGAAACGATGGAAAGACTCAGAAAGATCTGATTGGTTACTGGCCTGTTCCATGCTTTCTAAATAAGTGGTGTCCAGTGGAAATTTCATAGTTCATCAACAGAGGTCGGGTTTTACCTAATTTAATTGATTCGATTTGACAGGCAATTACTTTGGAATTATTATTCTAGTCAATATTTTAATAAAATAGGTTGGCAACTAGAAAATTGTAAATTACTTATCTGATATTCCCTATTAAGTATAATTAGTGTTTTTGATAGAATCATAAACTTTTGAGTTGTGGGACTAATATTTCTCCATTTTCAAAATTAAGTAGCTATGTCATGCTTTTATTTTAATGTTTGATGTCTTAATACATTATATGAATCATTTTTGTACAATAGTTTTGTTTGTATTTTGTAGATAGTCAGTAGACTAAAAACAGAAACGACTATGAAATGTAATCAAATTAGTCTTTAGTGATACAATGCTTCTTTAATGTGAGTTTGCTAGTGTACATTTGATAAACTGAAGAATAATGCCAGGATAACATATAAGTTGTTATATGTCACACGAAGAAGAAATTGGAAAGGCATTTCTTCCTGTATTTAAAAAATACCTCATTGAGAATAGTCTCTTCAGCAATGGTGCTAGAAAAACTGGACATCCACATGCAAAAAAAAAATGAATCTAGACAAAGACTTCACATCCTTCACAAAAATGAACTCGAAATGGTTCACAGACCCAAGCGTAAAGCACACAATAAAATCACTCCTAGGAGACAACACTGGGGAAAATCTTGATGACATCACTTGGGGTATGGTGATGCCTTTTTAGATACAACACCGAAGACATGATCCATGAAAGAAAGTTGATAAGCTGAACCTAATTAAATTAAAAGCTTTTGTTCTGCAAAAGACAATAACAAGAGAATTAGAAGACAAGTCACAGACTAGGAGAAAAGAATCGCAAAAGATACACCTAACGAAGGACTCATCCAAAATACAGAAAGAACTCTTAAAATTCGACAGTAAGAAAACTTGATTAAAAAATGGGCCAAAATCTTAACAGACATCTCATCAAAGACATACGGATGGCAAATAAGCATATATATATAAAATCATATGTTACCAGGGAAATATGAATTAAAATAATGAGATACCAGTGCCCACCTATTAGAATGGCCAAAATCCAGAACACTGACCTCACCAGATGCTGGAGAGGACGTGGAGCAACAGGAACTCTCATTCACTGCTGGTGGGAATGAACGCAACATGGTGCAGCCACTTTGGAAGACAGTTTGGTGGTTTCTTACAAAACTAAACATAGTCTTATCATAAATTCCAGGAATCATGCTCCTTGCTATTTATTCAAAGGAGCTGAAAATTTAAGTCTACACGAAAACCCACATGCAAATGTTTATAGAAGTTTTATTCATAATTGCCAAAACTTGGAAGCAACCAAGATGTCCTTCAGCAGGTGACGGATAAATAAACTTTAATATATCCAGACAATAGAATATTATCCAGCACTAAAGAGATGACCTACCAAGCCAGAGAGACATGGAGGAATCTTCAATGCATATCACTAAGTGGAAGAAGCCAACCTGAAAAGGCTACACACTATATCGTTCCAGCTATGTAACATTCTGAAAAAGGCAAAACTATGGAGACAATGAAAAGATCAGTGGTGGCCAGGGGTCGGGGTGGGGTATGGATAATTAGGGGGAGCACACAGAAATTTTAGGGCAGTCAAACTACTCTGTAAGATATTATAATGATGGACATATGTCATTATATATTTGTCCAAACCCTTAGAATGTACAACATCAAGAGTGAACCCTAAGGTAAACTATCGCCTTTGGGAGATTATGCGTCACTGGAGATTTATCCTTGGTAAAAAAAAAAAAAGGTACCAGTCTGGTGAGTGATGTTGATCATGGGGGAGGATGTGCATGTGTGGGATATATGGGAAACCTTTGTACCTCCTTCTCGATTTTGTTGTAAACGTAAAATTGCTCTAAAAAAGTAAAGGTCTTGAAAACAAAACAAAACACCTGGTCGACAGAGGTCTACATGGTAAGTCTGATATTTAATTTTGACAAAACTGGTCTTCATTAGGAACAAATGTCCCCAAGGAACTGTATTTTAAGGAGGCAGCATGGATTCCAGAGTTCAGTGGTGCAAAGAATCAACTTGACTGTGATTCTGGATATAAATCCAGTGGTGATTTAACCATGCTACTCTTTTTATCAAGACTGCTCCAGTTACAAAGTTCTACTGGTTTTGAGTTATCTGTCCTTGCCCCTATTTCTCCTACAAGATCTGTTATTTTTATTGCGTGATTTCACAGAATGCAGTTCTTCAGGAATGTATGTAAGATTATTTGAGCAGAAGCACCTGCAGATAACAAAGTATTTTTGGGTAGTACATTGGGACAGATGAAGACAGGCTGAGTCTGATAATACAGCTCAGCTTTTAGACTTTTATGAGCACTTAATAAAGGAAGGTGGGACTAAGGAATCAGGGTAACTCACATAACAAAAGGTGCTTCTGGTATAAGTATCTCAGAGCTCGCAGCTAGCGAGGACCGAAAATCAAAATTTTCCTTTCGAGATAGGAAAACTATGACCTAAAAATGTTTTTCTACTTCACATGTTATGACAAGCCCTCAAGTGTCTTCAGTACTTCTTGGTTGACCGACGTAATATTTTGATTAAAACTCTTACTAAACTATTTTGACTAAGGCTTTTGGTTTCTAAAACAAAAATTTCAGACTAC
>NW_011914320.1:0-1217 GCF_000151845.1 Pteropus vampyrus | reverse complement strand
AACAAAGTAGTAACAGCATCACTATTCTTCTTCAGCAGGCTTACGATATTTTGATAGACTCTTTATATAGACCACATGAGATGCTTCTGAGGTAGTGTTCATCATTCTCACTATACTTTACACAATATTGTCAATTATTATTCATTTTCTGGCTTGCCAACTAGACTATACATTTTACAAAAGTAGAGATTATATTGTTCAATTTCCTTATCTCTAAGGTAGGGATACTATAAACACTTGCCTCATCAGATTAAATGAAGTAATGAATACATGTAAGACACTTAACATCATGCCTGGTCTGCAGTGAGGACTAGACAAATGCTGGAAGCCGCTGAAGTTCTGTTATTATTATTTATCATTATGTTACTGTGCCAAGCACAATGCCTGGGCCATGATAGTCCCATACTGTTTGTGGGATAAATAAATGGAAGTCATTCTGTATTTAAATATACATAAGGGACGTCAGCTCACACTTGAACCTAGTGTCAGAGGACAGGGAATATTTTTGTATGTTTTTGATTTTGTTATTCTCTACCACACTAGCTCAGTGTTTGGTATTTAGTAAAAGTGGAGTAAACATTGGTTGAAATTTATTTGAAGACTGACTAGAGCCCATATGTGGCGGAAAGATATTTGCAGATTACTAAGGGATGGGAAAATTTTCTCGAACCAGTATCCTCCTAAATTAAGAAGGGTAATAAATTTAGGTTTATTCTTCTATGCAGCTTTATAAATAAATTACTTTTGGTTTCATGGATGATTTCTATAGCAGCAATCCCAATTCAATTTGTCTAGCTTTTTATTCCATTAACTAAAGAATAGGTAATGGTAAATATTATTTATTGGAATCTCTATATTATTGCATTTGTTTATTTTAGCATGTCTCAAAAAACATATTGATCTAAATTTAACAAATTTTTATTAAACGTTCACTCTTGAAACTTTAAGAATTCTCTTTTAAACACTTTTAGTGATTTAAAAAAATAATTTCACAACTTTGATGTAAAAAGTGTACAGCATAAACAAAAAATTATTCACTATTAAATGAAATCATTTATTTAAGTGCTATTTAATAATATTCATAACATTTCAAGATAAATTTCATCTTTTTCTATCTAAAAATGGTACACATGCTTCCATTTACTGTTAAATAATTAAATAAAAAATAATGAGTTTTTTCAACTAGTAAATACAAATTGCATATTGTATCATTTTTG
>NW_011914319.1:0-2649 GCF_000151845.1 Pteropus vampyrus | reverse complement strand
AAAATTCACTATGGGTCATTAGTTAGGTTTAGAAATCATCAAAACAAGACTTTCAGTAAGGAACTTTAATAAAAATTAAACCTACACTGTCCATTACAGTAGCCACTAGCCACGTGTTTTACTTTAAGTTTAAAACAATTAAAATGAAATAAAATTAAAAATCCAGTTCTTCAATCATAGTACATAGCACATTTCACGTGCTGCTCAATATGGCTAGTTACCACTGTATTGGATAGCACTAATATAGAACATTTTCTTCTTTGCAGAAAGTTTTACCAGACACTGTGAGTCTAAACAAATTCCCTCCCATTTTCAGTGGCTGAAAACACATTTGTTAAATTAAGTTTAATTTTAAGGTTGAGGAATTTGAGGCCCAGGAAGATTAAATGATTTATATAAATTCACACAAGAAGAGCCTGCAAATAAACCCAGATCTCCTGACTTTTGTGAAAGTGATCACTTCAGCATCTCCAAACTTTTACTTGTATGTCTGCTCTTGCCTAAGAGAATGTTAGATACTTCAAACTGGCAAGTAATCAAACAATCATTTAGGTTTTTTAAATTTGTATTCTACACTTATATTTGAAGTTAGTCCAGAAACTTCACTTCAAACAAAATAATGATGTCACACTACAAAGGCATGGTTTGGAGAAACTTGGGAGCGGTCCAGTGTCCCTGCTCTGTCCTTTTATACAGTCCCTGTTCAATCTGCTCTACTCCATGCTGCGACCAGACAGTTTGTTCATAGGTTAGCAGAAAAATAGGCAGAGCTGCCTCCTTTTAAAACATCCCCAGAGAACCAGGTGGTAAAGGGCCTGGGTTTTCAAAAGCTGCTCAGCAGGGCTTTGAAAATTAAAGAGAGCCAGATGAAATGTGGGGAAGGCATGCAATTACATTTGAGAAGGTGCAAACTTTTCAACTGGGCGAATTCTTGATGAGACAGCAAAGTGAGTCATTAAACAGTAGGCTGTCAATGAAGCTGAGACCCAGATTTGCCTTGAATCAGCTACAATGCCAATAATTTAACACTCCCCCCCCCAAAAAAAAAACAAAACGAAAAAACCCATGGGTGGGCCCTGGGCAAACCCTTGGACCTATTTTTATTACAGGCTTACAGCTCTTATTTTTCTGAAAATAGGTAAAGAAAAGAGCAAATATATATTGGAGTTGATGATGAAATTCAAGGGCTATTTAAAAAAATAATACATTACGCAGGGTCATTTTGGAAGGTTAATACTGTATGGGCCCTTTACTTGCCTCAGGGAAAAAAGATCACTTTCACATTTGAATTTTAGTAAAAGTTGTTTCTCCTGGACCACTGTTAAATTTCATCCAGCTTTTGGCAGAAATTTCCTTCCTGGACCCTGTTGGAGTGCTGGCTGACGTATTGCATCTTCCAGGGCGCAACAACTGTTCTATCGAATTCTGGGAGAGCAGCCTATTTTTGTTACCAGACGCTAGAGGATGCGTGACATGTCATTAACCTTCAAAACTGGCTCTGCACAAGAGTATTGTCAACAGATGGTGACTCTGATGCGCACACTTTCTCTCTCTCTCTCTCTCTCTCTCTGTCTCTCTCTGTCTCTCTGTCTCTCTCTCTCTGTCTCTCTCTGTCTCTCTGTCTCTCTCTCTCTCTTTCTCTCTCTCCTCTCTCTGCCTTCCTCCCCATCCCCAGGATATCTTCTAGCACAGAATATTCATTGGTTCCAAGGGGAAATTTGTGTGTGAAACAGATATTGTGGACTGTGGAACAATGACTGGAGCAAGGTTTCTTACATTTATAATTGAGGATTATAAACAATAAATGGGCAGAATAAACTATGAATGGTGTTCATCTGTAAAGACAGGCTTAGCAGTGATGAAATGAATGTCTATGCTGAGAGGCAGACTATTGAGTGTCAGGGAAAGATAGCTGGGCGTTGGGTAGAAGAGCTCAAAGTCAGCATTGGACTTAAAATTTGGGTCTAGCCATTTAACTTTTAAAGCTATCATTTCACCTTTTTCAGTTTTATCAGTGTAAGTCAGTAGTAATTAGGACATTAATTATCAACAACCCCCTTTTATCCTTGAAAAAAAATGTTGACTGATTCTTTAAGAAATTATGTAAAGGGCGTTTATGATATACTAAGCACCATGCTAGGTTCTAGGGATAAAACAAGAAATGAACCAAAGTGCCTATCTGCAGGAGTAAGACCACCAAATGGATGATTATAATACAGCTCTAATAACTTCTGATGGAAACACATATGACCTATGACACAGGGATGCCATTGGGTGCAATTCCAGAGAGCACAGGGGACCATGTGGTAAATGTGTCATATTTTCCTAAAGCATCAATTTTATTTGATTAGAAATGTAAATAGTTTATCTTAAAATAAAATGTTAAAAAGTAGAAATAAATTTTCAAATAATTTTCTTTCATTTAGCCCAGAATGGTTCATTTTCCATTCTCCAATGAAGACTTCTAGGGAAAAGTTGGAGATCACTGGTCTAGGCCATGATTATCAGCTTTTTGTTCAGAAGTCACTGAAGCTGTAGGAGGCCCTTTGAGTGCCACTTGCCCTCAGGGATAGAGGTGTCAGCATCAAACTATTTTACATATGGCACTACGTAGTTTACAAAGTGCATTCAGTGGATTTTGCATCTTAC
>NW_011914318.1:0-2278 GCF_000151845.1 Pteropus vampyrus | reverse complement strand
TGAGTGACCTCTGACAGCAAAACCTCCCAAGGAAAAAGAGAGCAGCTCCGGGAAGGAAGAAAAGTTTTCAAGAGAAGGCTGAATGAATAACTTGGGGATCCTGTTATTAAAGGCAGAGGAAGAGAGGAATGGGTCTGCTTCCTTCGCCTTCCCTACTTCTTTCTTCCCTTTTTCCTTATCACAACCTATTCTTCCTTCCTTCACTCAGCACCCACTCGGCATCTAGCAACACTCAGGCACAGAGAGGTGAAAACGCTGTAGCCAGCCTCAGAGGCCTTAGGGTGGACATATCTGCCATCCACCACCACCCAGTAGAGTTTGTGCTATGATGAAGGTGTACACCAAGCAGAAAAAAAAAAAAAAAGACTTTCAGAAACGAGAGAACCAAATTGAACCTGGAGAAAAAGAACATGAAAAAGAGGGTAAGAAGTAAGGAAGAATATTTCAGGAAATGAGTGTGCAAAAGCACAGAATATTCGGGGAGCTGCTGGGAATTTGGTCTTCTCATGATGGAAGAGAAAATGCAGGATAAGCTCTTATGTAATGAGCAGAGGCTAAAGCATAGTTTCATACCATTCAAAAAAAATTTTAGTGCCTAAAGGCTAATTTAACATCAGAATTTATGAAGTGGGCAAAAGGGAAGGCTGAGTCTGTACGATTCTGACATGCTTCTCTATACTGCAAGACCAATTAGGACCGCGGGTGAGAGTCGGGGGGTTGGCTGTTCAGGTCCGCACATCTGGGCAATGGCTGGCCTTGTTTGCCACACTGGGCCAGGAAGATGTACTGGCCAATCGAGACTGAAAAACAGGGGAACAAGTGGATGTCTTGACTGTGAGAGGACTAGGTTTAAGGTCAGGAAAAAAAAAAAAGAGACTACCTAGATTGGGTGGTACAGAAACAGCATAAAAGAGCAGATGAGCATACACCTCCGGTATAGAGGAACAGAGTAGATGATGCCATTTTTGGTGAATTAAACAAAGTGGCTTAAGGTCTGGATCTAACCTTGTTGTAGACCACCTAGCAGAAAGTTAGGAAACTGACAAAGTATGGCTACTTTGGAGTGTTGGGAAGTATAGCTGAGAAGGTTGGGGAGAAGGCAGGGATAGGAAACAGACCTAACGTAGAAAGGACTTCATTCTAAATGCCCACAAATTCTGCGTGCATTTTAAAAAAAAGTGATCTGGGCCCAGAAACAAAATAATACCAAGATATTGAAAAGATAAGGTGGCATGAAACAGTTCGTCCCTGCCCTTAAATAGATGGCTCTTAAATGCAAATAGAAATGCCACCCACTCACCTACACCCCAAAAGGGTACAAATTAAGTTGGATCACTGGCCCTGAATATAGTAGTTACAGGGCAGAGTTGAGGAAACTGATGGAACTTTTAAACACATCCTTTAAGCTATTCATTAAATAGAAGAGGAAATGGATGCCAGCAATATTAAGGGTATTGCCCAATGTCACACAGTAAACCAGTGGCATTACTAAAACAAGAACATAAATCTTCTGCTTTCAAGTCGTTCCTTCATTCCTGCCTTCCATCCAGAGATCACTGCTAACTACACATGCTAGTGATGCAAAGGTGGAGGTTCCCTGGGCTGTTCCCTCTGAGGCATTCACGCTAAGGTGTGGGTGAACAGCACAGGCAGCAGATGCTGAGGCAGGGGTGAGAAGGGACCCTGAGGCCTAAGTGAGCTTAAGAATCCACAAATGTGCCCCTTTCACTGACCCCACATACTCCAAGCCACGGCTATTCGTACACGTTATAGGCAATGGAGAAATAGTATTCACATAAAATAATATCATACAAATAGTAGAAGAAAAAAAAATAAACTCATAGATACAGAGAAGAGATTGGTGATTGCCAGAGGTAGTGGGGTGGGTGTGGGCAAAATGGGTGAAGGGGGTCAAAAGGTACATATAAATTAGTATATAAAATAAGTTGTAAAATAAATAAGTCCTGGGGATGTAATGTAGAGTATGGTGACTATAGTTATTAACGCTGTATTGTCTATTCGAAAGTTGCTAAGAAAGTAAGTAGATCTTAAAAGTTCTCATCACAAGAAAAAAATTTTGTAGCTATGTGTGGTAACGGATGTTAAACAGATTTACTGTGGTGATTATTTTGCAATCAATATGTACAAATATCAAATCATTATGTTGTACACCTGAACCTAATTTAATATTATGTCAATCATATCTCAATAATAATTTAAATGAAGAGAATCAGATATAAAGAGGACCCCCAAACTAAAATAGAGATAAACAGAGGAT
>NW_011914317.1:0-1713 GCF_000151845.1 Pteropus vampyrus | reverse complement strand
ATATAATACTAATTAATAATAAAAAGTAGTTATTATTTATTGTGTGTGCCTTCTACATGAGACATCACACAAATCACTGAAACACCACAATAAACATTATACCACAACAATGATATGTGGTAGATATCAATATCCCAAACAAAAAAAATTGATGAGATGTAGAAAAGTTAAGCAACATTGCAACATTGGCATTACAACAGAGTTAATATGCATTGAAAACTTGGATTTGGAGCAGGTATGCAGTACTCCATTATTTATGTTCTGAAGAAACATGTGTCTGCATTCTACTGAATTTATTGCTATTAAAATTTAGTAAGAAGTTTAAATATTTAGTCTAGATTAAGAATTTTCTCTTTGAACTACAAAATTGGCATAATATTTTCAGGGTTCTGTATGAAAATAAAATTAACAGAGTGCAATATTAACAATTGTAAGCAATTGTTAATGGGATCCCCTAGCATAAAAACTCTGCCCTCATTAAACTAAAAAATATATATAAAATAGAAAAAGTCAAAATTTAAAATAAAAGCTTTTTAAATAGTAGCTGTTTGGGATGACTAAAATCTAGGGGTGTGTATGTAATATTGGAAAAATTAGTCAAGATTTTTTTTTGGCCAAATCGATGGATTAATTGAACTTAATAATTTGAACTTAATATTAATGTAATTAAGCAAGTGGTCTTTAATTAGGTCTTAAAGTTCAACAGGATTGAACTAAACAAAGAAGGCAACAAAATGCATTTCAGGTAGAAATGAAGTCACAGAGTATATTAGTTTCCTGAGACTGTTATAATAAATTACCATAAACTGGGTGGCTTAAAACAACAGTAATTTATTCTCATAGTTTTGGAGATTTTAAGTCTAAAATCAAGGAGTCAAGGCCATATTCCCTCTGAGGCCTCTGGTGAAGAATCCTTTTTTGTCTGTTCTAGCTTCTGCCAGTTGCTAGGACTCCTTGGTGTTCTTAGCTGTTATCAGTATAACTACAGTCTCTGCCTCCCTCATCACATTACCCTTTTTTCTCTGTGTCTCTTTATCCCCAGATCTCCTTCTCCTTATAAGAATATCAGTTATTGGATTCAAGGCCCACCCTAATCCTGTATGACCTCACATCTTAACTTGATTACATTTGCAAAACCTTATTTGCAAATAAGGATAAATTCACAGGTCCTGGGTAGACATTAATTTGGGCAGAAGGGAGAAGGTCACCATCCATCCCAGTCCATAGAGAGAAAAGTGTCAGGTCATGAAGCCACTTGTTTTCTAGACTTCATAGCTCCAATTTTACATTGAAGATAGTGTTGAACATATAAAAGTATTTAAGCCAAGAAGCAATAAAATCAGACTAACCTTTAGAATTGCGTCTTGGTCAGCGAGGTGTAGAATAAGCAAACAGGAAAAAAAGACCAACAGCAAGATGACAGGTTTGGCTATAAAGTGAGAGTTAGGGTGAAGGAGTTTTCAAGAATGATCCTAAATTCTGTGGAGAGTGGTGTCATACTCTAGTCAAATAATACAAGAAGAAGAGCTGATTTGTGGGTAGGCAAGGGACTAAGGACAACATCATAAGTTTCATGGTAGATATATTAATTTTTATTTAATTTTAATATTTTATATATACATACTTTTACAAAGTCAAGTAATATCTAAATACACATCTAAATACAAATCTAAATACACACACACACACACACACACACACACACACACACAC
>NW_011914316.1:0-1384 GCF_000151845.1 Pteropus vampyrus | reverse complement strand
GTTGTAATATTCTTTTACAGGAGCTAGATGAACAGTTATTTGCCTTTTTTTATATGTTTATTTTCCTATGCATTGTTCTCATAGCTCTAACTTTCTCCTCTGCATTTTCTCCCTTGAACCTTCCCTAATAAAATCTGTGTTCTAGGGTAATTGCCATGTTAAAAGTATTACAACCTACTTTCCCCACATACAGATATATACATCTCCATGTTTACAGACATGGCTACAAGTTATAGATCTAATAGCTATATAGATATCTAGGAAACTAGTTCATCTAATGTGAAAATTTTTCTCATATATCGTATATGCGACCCAGACTGCATGAATTTACACTGGCTATAAAGTCCTACATAAAAGACCTTTTAAGAATTTTTTTTTTTTTGAGAAAATAAGCATATCTAAAAGTCTTAAAAATATACAAGTTTAATGAAACTATCTATACTTATTAATTAACAATCATCAATATCTATGCATATAAAAGCAAATACTTTAAATATGAGATACAGAAAGAGTGGTTATTTTTAAATCTGGCACAAAAGAAGTTTTTAATTTGAGTTATGTGTCGGTAACCAAATATAGATTAGAAGGAAATTTTAACGTTTAATTTTTGTGACATTTACTTTAATATTGAACAAGTTTAGTAATTGTATAATGTAATTGAATAAATATAATATTTTCCCACTGTAATACAGTCATCATAATTTCTAATAATAAATTAAAGTGAGTGCCTTTATTATAAGAATCTCTCAAAGAAAACAAGAAACAGATCATATATATTTTATTAGTCAAAAAATGGAAAGTGCATTTCATATTTTAGCTTTAGGGAAAGCATAATTTGATGACATTTGAATGTTCTCTCTATTTAGAAATTTGTCGTGAAAATTGCTCTATTTCCTATGCACATTAAATGTTCTTTCAGAGAAAACAAAAAATATTCTTGGATAAGTTCTCAGGTGCTGTTAAATAAGCCCATTCTGCCTTGTAAAATTTGTGCATCATTCCCTCCCATGATATTATTTGTGTTATTGATGGACTGACCCATTTATTCTCAATTGTAGGCTTCCTGTCTTTGTAAATTCTTAAGATGATCCTGCTTATAATTACCCTTATGCTGAGCCCTTTCACTGTTATTTGAAGAAAGTTTTATAAATCACACTACACATACATAACAACTTTGCTGTGTGTGGATTTTATTCTGTTTCATGTTTGAGATCTCATCTGAATATTGAAAAGAGGAATAAGAAATGGCTAGTGACCAATTCATCTCCATATCCTTCTTCTGAAGGTGATATCAGATCTTTTCTGTCTCATATAATAACCTCCCTGGAGCAACCTCATTGGTTTGGGGCACATTCATCCTGGTCTAATGTTCTTTAAATATTAT
>NW_011914315.1:0-2237 GCF_000151845.1 Pteropus vampyrus | reverse complement strand
GCTGAATTAATCATAAAGGCAAAAATAGGCTTGCTTTTGTGTCAAAGTCTGATATTGCCATCCAAAAAATGTTATGTAATTCTAGGCTGCTTGAATGACAGAGGATACCAAATGGTTGTATTTTAAATCGACTCCAACCTTGTAACACAGTTGAATTATTGTTACATACCCGATGGGCAATTTTCTAGAGGGCTGCAATGAGCAAGCACTCAAAAGAACACAAATTAATGTGATAGTATTCAGAACCATTTAAAACATATTAATTTGAAAGATTAAGGCTTGTTAAACCTTGAGAAAGAAAAGTCTACGGAATATATACCAGGTGTTCAAAACCACTTAAAAGATTTTCGGTGAAAAAATTACATATTTTGTATTTGGTATTGAAGGATAGAAATAATTAAAACCAATGTGAAGAAATCATTGAGATCTGTGTTTTCATCCATGGAAGAAATAACTTCTCTTTCACCAAAGTATCCTAAGGATAAATATACGACTTTATAAGTATAACATTTAAGGTACTCAAATATATGTTAAATAGATAATAATGGGAAATGTTTTTAAAGTATATGACCATTATTCGATCAAATTTTTTTTAATACCCTCAGATTCTATTATTGTATCAGAAGCATATTCCAAGTTTTTCAATTCGGATTTTTATAGATATCTTTTGAACAAAGAAACGCATGATCATGTGTAGGTTAAAAATTCTACATAATATTAAATGCTGGAACTCTCCTAAACTAAGTTATTTGGCAGGAGATATTACTAACTTTGTATTTCAATGGAAAGCAAATTAAGAAGAGAATCAAGGTAAATAAATCAGAAAAAAAAAAACTTCAAAATAGGCAAGATATTCATATTTATTTATTAAATGTACTAAAAATATTGAAGCTGCTTTATATAATATATTGCTTACCCTTTAAGAATACACTCTTCTAGAGGAAAGTGACCTCGAGACATTCCATGAATCATCTGTTAGACAGGAAATACTGGGATTTGCCAACATCAGTGAAGGTGACTTATGAGGTTTCTTTCCTTTTGTCTCCATCTTCCACCAGGTTCTTAGATAAATTTAAAACCACCATTTATCACTTAAAGATATATCTTAATTTACATTTAAATATCAAGAGCTCTATAATTTAAAAAGAAAATCTTGACAGTGTTTTATAGCTTGTGTTTTTAAGAAAGATTTTATAGAACAAAAGACATAGAACTAAAAGTGGCTTTTGGGTTTGCATCTACAAAAAAAAAAAAAAATAAGAGAGAGAGAATTTGCTACCAGGTTTAACAACATGTGAAACAAGACTTACAATACATCAAGACAATTTTTTTCCCCCCTGCAACAGAGTTAGTAGAACAGATGTGGAGGGATTTGTGTTCAACATGGAAAAAGTATTCTGGAGCCACACAGAAGGGCTATTTGTTCAGTACAGAGTCTGATGGGATGGCTATGATAAGGAGGTGACACTCGTCACCCTGGCTTACTCTCCTGAGTCAAAAAAGCACAAGGACATTATCCATCTATGTTTCCCCATAAGAGACGGTCTGGCAGCAAATTTAAAAACAAAGACTATGGAAGACAATGTAGCGGGCACTCTTTTACTTTAATAAAATAAGACCAATTAATTATTGAAGAACTCAGATTTTAACTTTATGTTAAGATAAAACCCAATAAAAAGTCCATCGAGTTTATGTAATCAACACAAATAAAATACTTGCTTTTTATATATTTTATATTTTTTCAAATATAATTATCTTAAATAATTCATATATTTCATAATTCATTTAGTTCATATAAATGCCAACACTTTCAAACCTAACAGTTTTAAGCAATTTTGAGGAAAGTGAGCAGGCGAATTATATAATGAAATTTGCCTTCCTCGATGTTTCTGTTTTCTATGATTTTTTACATTCATCAATGATTAATGCATATTTAACTGTGCTGTAACATGAAGTAGCTCCTTTCTCAATTGAGCTTGTGTTTCTTGTTTCAAAGAATCAAATCAACCAACCAATCAACCAAATAAACGAACGAACAAACAAACAAAGCACTCTAGTCACACAACATAATGTACTTTGAAATGGCACACACTCTGAATTAAGAGCCATCAAAGATAGGAAACAAAAATGAGAGTAACATGATACACAAATGATAGCTCTGAGAGAAGTAAATACCTTAGAAAAACCAGTGGAAATACAGTTGACCCTTGAAAAACATAGGTTTGAACTGTATGGGT
>NW_011914314.1:0-1828 GCF_000151845.1 Pteropus vampyrus | reverse complement strand
ACACACACACACACAAACACACACACACAGCCACTACCTCCTGGACTGATACAACCCTTTCCCTTTAAACACTCACTCTTTATCTTAATGGCTCTCTTCAACCCATCTTTCAAAGGGCTGGAGTGGGGGTAACAGGGTTAAAAGTGTCATGCCTGCTTCTGCAGCCTCTTAATAAGTCCAGCAGGAATTTCTAACTCCCTCTTTGAAAAGTAGGAGGTACTTATCACTTTGTGCTCAGCTGTAGGGAGGCAGCTGAAAGTAGAACAATAGAACATCATCTCTTTATGTCTGTGTTTAGGTTATTGAATTTAAAATATTGATAGGAGTAACAGTTGCTGAAAAGCAATGGTTCCTAACAGTTTTTAATATAAATTAGCCTGTATTATATTTGCTTCATAATGAAATACTTTCCAGAGTATACGTAAAATTTAGTGCAGAAAAAAAAAATTATAAAGATTGGCCAGAGCTTCAAAAGAATAAGGAAGAAATCCAATATGACAGCAATTAATTATTTCATTTGAATATTAATTATTTCGTTTATTTGGGATCTCGTGACTCGCTTTTATTTGCCAAGCCTGTTCTAGGCAGTAATAGTTCTGACTGCTCTAAGGGATCTACAGAAATTAGAAATCAGGAAATTAGTTGAAGAAAATTATTCTTTGTTCTTCCACATTAAAGATTCACCTTGAATAGAGTCTACTTATTAAACTGAGACATCAAATTTTAACGGAATCTTCAACACCAGAGTTTACCCCTCAAGTAAAAACTTCCACATAAGTTAATATTCTTCCAAACCAAAGATAGGGTGCTATTTTGCATCATCCAGAAATGGTTACACAAGATACAGCTGGCTTGACATTTAATCCCTGATCTCATATTTTTGGCTCTCTCTGTATCATTGACCAATATATTATATGAACTTCTACTCTAAACCTAGACACAGTAAATCAATGATACCTTTTGTTAGGGATCTTTTTGCAGAGTTGGCAAGTTTTGACACATAAAGAATGAGGAGCTGAGGCGTCCCTGACAATCCCACTGTTGAGATATCCCTATAGCTTTAGCCTCTATGATGCAGCATGATCCACAGATGTTGCTGAAATACTGTTGGCCAAAGAAGCGACTCAGGCAGCCTGTTCCACCAGCCGTGGTTTTCACACACACACCCGCGTCCCTCCCACCCCAGAAACCACTAGTTCTCTCCAGCCTTGGCGTCTGCTCCGACACTGCCTCAGGTAACAACATATAACCTGTCGTTTGTAGTCTCCTCATACCCGCTGCCCCCAATCCATGGTCCTGAGTGCATCATGCCCTAACTAAGTAGGGAAAATCTGTCTTTGAATCTTCCACCTCTCTCTTTCTGTCTTTTTTTTTCTCCAGGTGGCTAGACCTCAGGGACATTATATTTGTTTGCTCCTGCTATCAAAGTACATTCTCGGGAACAAATCAGGACAAGTCACATCCACAACTAAGACTGAAATGTAAAAGACCGACAAGGTCACATTTTTCCTTAAGGATTTTAACAATCATTAAGTACCCTGTTTGGCTTTAGCTGAAGCTCTGACTGTGGCAGACATCCGCCAGACCCTCTCTGCAAGAAACTCTCATTGTCATTCCTTTATAATATCTGCCCAACCTCCAGATCCGGCCCCAACACAGGACCCCCACCGCCATTTCACTTCTGAATATCTAACAAGATTCATCTCTTATTCACTGGCAGCTACTCGACTTGCCCCCCCAACACACATCCTCCCTCAACCCTAAGACTTTCTCTCCCCTCGCTCCGACTTCAAGCAAAATCGTTAAACACATTTTCTAGGAAATCTCT
>NW_011914313.1:0-1811 GCF_000151845.1 Pteropus vampyrus | reverse complement strand
CGCATCTTCACATAATTGTCCCTGTGTACACGTGTGCCCTGGTGTCCCTTTGTGTGATTTAATTTTCTCTTCTGGCTGGACACCAGCCAGGTAGCATTAGGGCCCATCCTAACAGCTTTATTTTAATCACCTGTTTGAAGGTCTTATCTCCAAATACAGTCATATTCTGAAGTACTCAAGATTAGGGCTTTGATGCATGAATTTTGGGGCACTCAATTTACCCCATAACATAAGTGATAAAGAAAGATGGATAGATAACCTTGTGATTAGTATAATCTTTGATGTGTAATTAAAAAAAAAAACACATAAAGGCTGGCACATGCGTTGAAAATTTGTCTATGAAGCTCTCCAAAGAACTCTTAAACAAACTTACTTTTGGTGTGAAAAACTGGATGAGCCTGGAGTGTGGTTGAGGATGTACTCGTATTTTACTTTTTTACCTTTCTGTATTTAATATTCTAATCATGTGGAAGCATTGCTTTTAATTTGACTGTTCAAATGCCAGCAAGCGCTACCTAGATAGTGGGATTATTTTAACATTTACCTTTAATTTTTTTGAACCACTTTATAAATATTGTTAAAATAAAAAATATCTTTAAAAAGAACAAGAAGAAAATTGAGAGGAAATGGGCGGCATGTATGTGGAGAGACTGACCTGTTTATAGTTAACTTTCTCTTGTTTTCAGCATGTAATATCGATGGTCTTTGGAAAAAAAAAACAAAAAACTTTTGTTAAGTTTCATAACCCGTGATCTCACCCCCATTTTTCTTATTTTGATCTATAAAGTTCTCTTGAAGGTTAACCTATGTAGGAAAATCTCGTGCTTTCTCTTCACTGGAAATAGACCAGAAAGAAAAAAAGGACTTTTGAGTATCTACATTTCATTGATCTGCTTTAGGGATTAATGATAGCAAATTATTCCTCACTGCCCACCTTCTGTTACCAGCAGGCTCCTGGGTCACCTTCTCAGATCATCAGTGTGTTCATTAAACGTCAGAGAATTTTAACATTTGTTCAAAGGAAATATAATTAGGAGGGAGCTCTACCACAAAGGAGGGGCTACATACCTCTCTCCAAAGTGAAATTACGATCATTTTTTCATCATTTGCTGCTAGTTCCCTCTCATAGCAGAGTCATTGGAATTGAAATACGTGAACAGTTTTGCCCCACAGGGAAAGGAGAAGGGAAGGAAATTACATTTATTGAGGGCCTACCATGAACCGAACGCTTTCCACATATTCTCTCACTTTACCTTCACAGCCACCCTACGAACTGAGTTTTATTCTTTCCCATTTACAGATGAGGAGGCGGATTCAGAGACGTTAAGGAACAATTGCAAAGTCTAGCCACTGGGGCATGGGTGCAGCCAGGCTCTGTTTCCAGGTCTTTGGATGTGGAGGCACGTGTTCATCCCAGCCTCTCCCAGCCGTTCACAAGGGCTCTGCAGGCCCTCGGGCTACCAGGCTTTGCTACATGGTGAGATGCAGCAGGACAGAGGGCCCAAGGTCTGGGCTTTCCTTGGAAACAGGATGATGAGAATATCCTCACTCACTCCAAAGGAGTCTGGTTAGAACCCAGAGCCGCGCTTCTGGGCCGGTGTCTGCTAAACCATCCTTTCACGAAGGAGGAAAAGAAGGTCCAGAAAGGTTGAGTTTTACCCTTATTTCTTACTCAATTTCTTCTTTCTTTCTTTTTCTTTTTCTTTTTCTTTTCTTTTCTTTTTTTTTTTCTTTCTTTCTTTTTTTTTTTGTGGATTTAAGGAACAAAGAGCCAGCTCTGTAATGCAAGGAGATGGTTTGCAGTGGAGTCT
>NW_011914312.1:0-915 GCF_000151845.1 Pteropus vampyrus | reverse complement strand
AGCGCCTCCTCCCCCTGCTCTTCCCCACGTGTCGTCCCGGCTTGAAAAGCTTGAAAAATAAAAAACAAAACAAAACAAAAACAAACAGCGAAGGACGAGGGAGCCGCGGCAGCCCGCACGCTCGCGAAACCCCGCGAAGACGGGGAGTCGCCACGGCTTCTCCAGCTCTCGCAGACTCGACGACTTCCGTAATAAACCACCGAAAATTAAATTTAAAAAAATGTTTAAACCCAACAAAGTCACAGTCACCCAAACAGCAGCGACTCACACTGACGGGGAGCACGAGACAGGCCTGTCTCCCCGTTACTGGCTCATTCTCCCTCGTACAGGGAATTCACTCCCGGACGATCTGCTCACTTATGAAATGGAAATAACTATTTTTCTCGTCTTGTCAAAGGACTCCTTCCAGGAGTAAGAGCTATTTAAAGCTAATTCGACGTGACGTGGGTTAGCAGTCATAGACAGGCCATCGAACCGGACGTGTCTCTCTCCGGCTCCACGAGGAGCGAAGGGAACACGTCCAGCCTCCGGGTGAGAACATGAAACGTGAGCACGACTCCTCTAAAACCCACCGTCACTGTCCTGTGAGCTGAACACACGGGCCCTACGAGCGGGGACGTGGCCTGGGGACCCACGCACAGGCCCAGGGGACATGGAGACGGTGTCCACGCTTCACTGCACAGAACCCAACGCCCGGCGACAGGAGACCGCAGACCTGTCACCGCACGACGGCAGACAACGAACTCCGAGCCAGGACGCGGGCGAGTCCTAGACACGCGGTAAGGGAAGAGTTAGAGGCTGCGAACAGTGACGTTTCTACGAAGCTCACGAGCCAGAAAGCGAGACGGCACGCGGCGGCGGGACGCCCACCGCGCCGGAGATGAAGTCAGAGCCAGGGGCGAAAGGCGGGGGCGG
>NW_011914311.1:0-2228 GCF_000151845.1 Pteropus vampyrus | reverse complement strand
TTTATTTAGGCGAGGCAACCCTTGGTTGACCTCACAGATTGCAAGGACCTTGTCAGCTTACAATCCCTTATTTTTTAATTTTTTATGCCTACAGCACCTGGTCTTCTTCCTAGGCTGTCTCCTATCCAAGTACTAACCAGGCCTGACCCTGCTTAGTTTCCAAGATCAGACGGGATCGGGCTTGTTCAGGGTAGAATGGTCGCAGACTCATTTTTTTTTAAATTCACAGCTTCTTTGACAATTAAGAAGCAAAAGAGTATTGATTACCTATAGCTGACATCACACTCAATGGGGAAAGGCTAAAAGCATTTTCCTTAAGATAAAGAAAAAGACAAAGATGCCCACTTCTTTCGACATTGTATTGAAAGTCTTAGCCACAGCAATAAGACAAGAGAAATAAAAGGTATCCAAATTGGAAAGGAAGAAGTAAAACTCTTGTTAATTGCCAATGACATGATACTATGTATAGAGAACCCTAAAAATTCCACCAAAAAAACTGTTAGAACTGATTGATGAATTCAATAAAGTAGCAAGATACAAAATTAATATTCCGAAGTCAGTGGCATTTTTATACGCCAATGATGAACTTTCAGAAAGAGAAATTAAGAAAACAATCCCATTTACAATTGCATCAAAAACAATGAAATACCTGGGAATCAATTCACCAAGGAGGTAAAAGAGCCATTCTCAGAAAATTGTCATTGAAAAAGAAATTGAAGAAGATACAAATAAATGGAAGCATATACTGTGTTCATGGGAAGGAAGAATCAACATCATGAAAGTGGACATATGACCCAAAGCCATCTATAGATTCAATGCAATCCTTATCAAAATACCAATGACATTTTTCAGAGAGCTAGAACAAATAATTCTAAAATTTACATGGAACCATAAAAGACCCCGAATAGCCATCGGAACCATAAAAGACCCCGAATAGCAATCTTGAGAAAGAAGAATAAAGTTGGAAGTATCACACTACCAGATATCAAACTATACTACAAGGCTACAGTAATCAAAACAGCATGGTAGTGGCATAAATACAGATATATTGATCAATGGAACAGAATAAAGAGCCCAGAAATAAATCCACGCCTATACGCTCACTTAATATATGACGAAAGAGGCAAGAATATACAATGGGGTAAAGACAGTCTCTTCAATAAATGGTGCTGGGAAAATTGGACAGATGCATGCAAAAAAAAAGAAAAGAAAAGAAAAAGAAAAAGAAACTGGACCACCTTTTTACACCATATACAAAAATAGACTCAAAATGGATTAAAGACTTAAATGTAAGACCCGAAACCATAAAACTTTTAGAAGAAGACATAGGCTTGAAACTCTCTAATACTGCTAACAGTAATTTCTTTTTGGATATATCCCCTTGGAAACAAAATTTAAAATAAACAAATGGGACTACATCAAACTAAAAAGTTTCCGTACAACAAAGGAAACCATCAACAAAACAAAAAGAAAACCAACTGAATGGGAGAAGATATTCGCTTATGATACATCTGATAAGAGGTCAATATCCAAAATATATAAAGAACTCATACGACTCAACAACAACAACAAAACAATCAATCCAATTTAAAAATGGGCAGAGGACCTGAACAGATATTTCTCCAAAGAGGAAATACAGATGGCCAATAGACATATGAAAAGATGCTCAAGGTCACTAATCATCAGAGAAATGTAAATTAAAATCACAATGAGATATCACCCGATACCTGTCAGATTGGCTATCATCAATAAATCAAAGAATAACAAGTATTGATGAGGAAGTTGAGAAATGGGAACTCTCATACACTATAGAATACAGTCGGAGATTTCTCAAAAAATTAAAAATGAATATACCTTTTGACCCAGCAATTGAACTTCCGGATATTTATCCAAAGAAAATCAAAACAATAATTCGTAAAGATCTATGCATCCCTACATTCACAGCAGCACAATTTACAATAGCCAAGATATGGAAGCTACCTAAATGCCCATTAACAGAAGATTAAATAAAGAAGTTATGGTTCATATATACAATAAAATATTACTCAGTCATAAAAAAAAATGCAGTCCTACCATTTGCAACAACATGGATGGCTCTACAGCCTCTCGTTGTTTCTTGAAGACCCATTTGGGAGAATTTTGGTTCCTATTAGATGCTGGTCTCCAAGAGGCCATCCCACCTTTGTCCACCTCTTGTTCCGCTTTCCTCCACCACGTGGTTCCACAAT
>NW_011914310.1:0-4159 GCF_000151845.1 Pteropus vampyrus | reverse complement strand
GGAAAAGACTTAATGAAAGTTCTGGGTCCCAAAAGATGTGGAGGAGGTAGTTGAACAAAATGTCTAGATGACAGCACTTAAGGAAGGAGGACAGCATAAGCAAATGAACGCAGTCAAGAATAACTTTGGCATTTTTGAGGATGGGGAGAAGGAAATGAATTAGAATGGAAAGACCAGTCTCTGAATCTTGTCTTCCCCTTATCTCATTTTTTTATCATTTTTTAAATATAATTCAGAGTCCTCCTTCAGGATCTGATAAAGGCTATGAGTTCTCTTTCCTTATTAAAATGTATATACACTCTAAAAATTGTGTTGTGCATAAACACTACAATAGACCCACCCTCCCCCGTAGAGACCTACCTTCCCAACCAAGCCTATCTGTGAACCTCTGCTGCAGAACCCCTGCACTAAAATTTCCCAAGTTGGGTTTTTCCCAGATAAAATAAAGCCAGGCATCAGGTAATATGAGGACTGCCTGGGACAGAAAGGCTGGGACTCTCTATTCTGTTAATTTCAGCCTCAGTCTAGATCCTCAATGCCCGTGTCCTGAACTACTCTCTTCCTTCATTTGGGAAACATTTAGAGATCACCAAGGATATTTATACAAGGAAGACTCTGTTCTGGGCACTGAGGAAGTCTCCAAAGAACTCATGACTAACCCCTTCGTCTTGGTTCTCACCCTGGCGTTTCCATCCGTATCTAGCCTAGTCATTCTCTGTGGGTTGTAGGATGCCTTGGCATTTGGCAGCGTTCAGGATGCAGCCCATCACCCTTTCCCCAGCCTCCAGACTTGATTCACTTCACATTCGCCTACTCGACAAATTCTTTTTAGATAATTTTACTCTCGCCTCTAGGTTTTCTAAAAAAGCAACTCTCTATATGTGGGTGCTGTTTACATATCTGGAAGATCATGTGGCTTGTCAGAAGCCAAGCATCTTTAAAGCTAGAAAGTTTAAAGCCTGTCTCAATGACTTTTTAGTTGGATGATCTGGGGGAAGATCATACTCCTTGGCCTCAGGTTTTGATTTTGGCAAGTGGGAATAAGCATCCTGCCTACATTTCACAAATATTGTATGGAAAAGAAATATTTTTTTACCTGGTGTTTAGCACTTAGAAAATTATTTCGTCTTTATCAGCCTGTGTATTGCTTTATATTTTAAACTCTTGGAAAACAAAACAAACAAAACTGCTAGAATCACATGTGTCATTTAATCCTGGTGGGGGGTAAATTTTGGGGTGACGTTAAAGAATTAATCAGCACCTTCTTCACATATCTCAAAATTTGGCATTATTCCTGATTTTAGTTATTATGTTGACTAAATTCATTTATTGACTTCAAATGAGAGACATGCCCTAATTATTTGGCTAACCGCGCAATGAGACTTTATACTTTAAAACAACAATTGTGAGTCCCGTGTTGCTAGAGATATACATCAGTGCCAGGGGACCTTGTTAGATCATTTCTTGTAATCAATTAGTTGGTATATAGGCAAGGCTATAAATTCTTTATCTATCTTCTCCCTATCGGTTTTGATAACTTTCTTTCTTCTCTTTATTGAAGCAAAAACACCCAAAAAACACCCGAAGCAGTTGCCATTGCATTTCAGACAGTTTAAAAGTGATATCCTTTTCTGTCTCAGCGTCTCACTCCAACAGAAAACAGGGGGTCCTCTGCAACCCTTCCCTGCCTAATGGTGAAAAGCAAGCCCACTCTGGGCTCCCGGAGGATTTCGGCCAAAAGCACACAGTGCCTTGGAAAGTTACTGTGGATGCAAAATACCACCATTAAAGGAACTATTTTAAACTAAATTGATTCTTTGTTCTTTAGCCAATTGGCTAATCCTCCTCTTGAGACATGCTTCCATTTAGGAAAGCTAAAAACATAGCTCTCAGACCGAGACTTAGAGGAGGCGAGGGATATGCTGACATAGACATTAAGTAGGATTGAGACAAGAGGGCAGCTGCATCCTGATGAGCTACTTGAGAATTTCTCCAGGCTCTGCAGCCTCTTGTAGCAGGAGCGCGTCACTGGAAGGGATAGAAGACAAGTCAAGAAAGGCCGAGACTGTGGCCTGAGTGTCTGTGTCTGTGTCAGTCAGGATGGTCCATCACCTGAGTGTCGGCCACTAGGTTCCAGCAGTGACCCTCTTTCCTGCTGGAATGTTAAAAATAGTTCCAACTTCCCTAACCTTCATGAGAAAACTTCTGTGTGCTAGTCTTTACTTGCATAATATGGTCCTGAAGTGAATCCTTGGGTGTAGGAAGCAAAACCATTCAATCTACTGCCTGGAGTTCACGTAGCAATCCCCATAAGGAGGATTCAGGGGATAAGGATGGTGGGGGGGGAAGGATATACATAGGAATGGGGGTGGGGGGTAAATGAAATAAGTCCAGGAAGACAGGGCCACAGCCAGAGCTTTATACATGTCTTTCTTACACTGAGTGTTGATAAAAACTTTTTTCTTTTTCTTTTTGACTTTTTGCGGTTATTTTATTATTACATCGCATCTGTTCAGTGTAGAAATGTAGATAGACAAAATAGAAAGAATAATCATAATCCTCAAATCCCTTAATCCTTCCAGTTACTTACATATGTATATGTGTATATATACATCTTTTACATAAATGAGATCTACTATAAATGATTTTTACTGACTTATATACATCATTCATTCATTAGGGGCTAATGAATTATGATGGTGAATTGTGTATGATGACTTGGCCAGGCCACAAGGTGGCCAGATATTTGTCTGAACGTCATTTCTGGATGTGTCTGGGAGGGCATTTCCGGATGCTAGGAGAATGAGTAAGGTGGCTTGCCCTCCCCACTGGGCATAAGCATCACCCAGTCCCCGATTCACTGTGGTCCTAAATAGAACAAGAGGTGGAAGAAGGAAGAATTCATCCTCTCTGCCTGACTGTTGAGCTGGGACATCTGTCTCCTGCACTCAGATTGACACTTACACCACAGGTTCCCCTGGTTCTCAGGCCTTCAGATTTGCACTAGAAGCACTGAGCCTCCCGCCTGCAGACAGCAGATCATAGGACTTTTCAGCTTCCATAATTGTAGTCAATGCTTTATAATAAATATATCTTTGTCTCTCTCTCTCTTTCAATTTTCTCTGTCTCTACACACACACGCACACACACACACACACACACACACACACACACAAATGGTCCTCCAATAACATTATTTTTTTCAGTGTTGTTTTTTTATAACGTTGATGAGATGCCAAAAGAACTTAACTTTTGTTTCTATCGATTAGCCTATGGTAACGTTGATTTGTTTTATGTCATTTCAACACCACTTTCCAAAAAGCTATAAATAACAGTTAAGTATAGACTTACTGTACATACATATATATCAAATATATATACATTTATATGTACAGATATATATTAATTAAGGTTCTCCAGAGAACCCTAACTAATACATCAATATGCATCTACATGTTTTTAGCGATTGCATAGAATCCCATTGTATCCCACTGAGTTATAATTTAATTTTTTTAGTTTCTTATTTGAAGACATTTACAGTGTTTCCACAGCTTTAGCTATTATTATAAGCAACTGAGAAGAGCATGATCGAACAGACATTATTGTGCATTATTCTAAACATACTGGTGGGCAAGAGGCTTAATCACCCTCCTACCCCAGTCTCTGGTTTCAGTACGTGGATTATGACAAATGATATAGACCTGGGTTATTGCCTGGGGTAAAAAAAAGCATAGCACCACCCACTTTATCCAATAAACTCCCAGGAGCTGGGTCATTCTAAGTGTCCTCAGAGGCTCTGACAGGATTATTATCCTCAAATTGTGCTTGAATAGTTGTGCTGTGGGGAACACACAGAGCACATGCTTCCCAGACAGATCAGCTGATTCACCCCTACTAAGCACAGCCCGAGGGGTCACCTGACAAGATGAACTCTACCCCAAACTATAATGAATCTAAGTCAGAAATGATGCTTTCAGCCTCCACCTTAAGGGATTTAGAACTATGAGATCATGTCATATGGTCTCCTTATTCTCACTCTATTTTGAATAACTTTGAATGTTTTCTTTTTAACAGAGCAGCTCTAAGATTATGGGATTGGGAGGCTACTCTGGGGAAAGTGTGAGTTGAAGTAGCTGAGTATAACTATATCCAATTAGAA
>NW_011914309.1:0-2217 GCF_000151845.1 Pteropus vampyrus | reverse complement strand
ACAAGGGGTGCATAAACTGTGTCTAGCATAGCTCGCCACTCTGGATTCATGATGCCATCTGTGAGCATGGATGTGGTCGTTGGTCAGGTCTAATCTGGCCTCTGTATGCTATACTTATAGATATTTATACCAAAGAAATGGCTCTTTTTTCTAAAACAGAGATGCCCAGATACATCAGACAAGAGTGAATAACAGGTCATTCATCCCAATCATACCTCTACTGATGAAGGAAGAAACCCCTTCTCAGGAATAATTCTCCTGCCACCAGACCCCAGAGAAGGTAAAGACTTCTTCCTCTCACTCCTGATTCAGATATTATACTTTCTGACAAGCTGTTGGGGGAGGTACTTCATATGACTCCTAACCAACCTTTCCTGGAGCTGGTCAAGTTTGCAGAGAAATTGTATTCTGAGCAGGGCTCATTTTAAGAGATGAGCGTCTGGAGCTTAATTTCACTTTGCAGACATATGATTCTGCCCTCTTCTTACTTGTTACAATCTTGGTTTTCAACTGCATAAGAAACAACCTAGAGTGGAAGAAAACTCGACTTGATGTTTGAGGACCTGGGTGAGTCCTGAGCCTGCCTCTTACTCACTAGGGATTGTGATCAAATTTCTTAAACTCTCAGGCCAGTTTTCCATCTGCTTCTAATGCTTTTATAACTCCAAGTAAGTGCTGCATAAAATTTACATGTGCATTATTACAGGGTCTGCCAAAGTGTGAGAGCTGGGACAGTAGTATGTGGAACATATGCTTGGAAAGATAAATGGCAGTACATGGATAGTCTGATTGAACTGGCCATGAAAGAAAAGAAAAAGCCCTGCAAGTTTGGAAAGGCAGGTTGATGGCTTTAAAGAGGCCACCGCTCAGGAAGACATCAAATGGTATCAAATATTTACAACACATTCTTTGGTTCTGGTTTCATCTAATGGGAAAAGATATTCAGAGGTTAGAGGAAGGAATATTTAGGAGAAGAAGGACTGAGATTATCAGAGAAAGTTGTGGAGGCAATTATAAGGTATAAAATGTAAGTTGTAATTAAGAAATCTATTTATTTATTTATTTTTTTACTAATATTTATTTAATTAACCAGTGTTTTTTTGGAGTACCCTCTGTATATCTAGCACTGCTAAGTAGTGTATAGAACATATACAAAGTAAAAGATGCAATTCTTTTAATAATAAAATAATAAAATGCATGTGGCAAATAAAGTAAAAATAGGCAATAAGAGATATCCAATATAAAGCAGGGCCTTCTTACTGAGCAATAAAACTGAGGATAATGATAATAATAGGAAATATTTATGGAGCACTTAATATATAATAGGGTCTATTCTAAGCCCTTAAATGTATTAGCGCATTGATCCTTAGAATAATAGTAAAATGAAGAAAATGAGGCACAGAAAGGTTAAGTAACTTGTTCAATGTCACACAGCTATTGAGTAGCAAAGACAGGAACCAAACCCTAGAAGTCTGAAGGAGAGACGCATGTGATGAGTAGACAAGAATCTTGAGATTTATTAGACTATTAGTTATTACAGGTCGTCCTTGTGTTCCCAGGGTCAGGTACCTGCTATTCGGTCAATGGTTAACTGTTGGAATAAAACGAGTTGAACTGAATGATCTGGAAAGAGATAAGAAAAGAAACAGCAATCACCATACTCAATGGAACAGCAGAAGCAGGAATGAGCAGGAATCTGCTTTTCTCTCCAGGGCAAACCACAGATTACATGCAGGGATGAAGTCCAGGGGCATGATACAGCTTTGTGATGCTGCAGAGCGGATGGCAGAGAAGCAGGAAGCTGGAGCATAGACCAGAATTCCACAATTCTCACAACCAAGAGAAGAGTGCATTCACGTGTCATAATGATGCCACAAGCAACAGCCAATCCTCTGATTTAGTGACTCGTCCTTGCTCAGCAAATATAATATACTACTGTAATGACTAAAAATGTAGTTTGGACTTACAGTTCAAATGGCTAAGTAATGTAGCCTGCAAGAGTTTCCCAGGAACTCTTGCCATGTTTAGACAAACCAAGAGAATAACTAATAGCCAGCAATCCTGAGCACTTGTCTGACTGTTTCTCATACTTCAGTGTCAGCACGCCACGCCATGAAATGGCTGAGAAAAATTCTTCCATCTTTTCTAAGGCGTTCAACTCTACCACTTCCTCACATGACCCTTCTGACTTTGACTGCTTTGATTTGACTGTTTTTT
>NW_011914308.1:0-2329 GCF_000151845.1 Pteropus vampyrus | reverse complement strand
GTTCACTGTTTTTCCCTTTCTGTTTTATTACACAAATATTTACAGACCATTATTTTAAACATATACAGAAAATAATAAGCTACAGTCCTTGATGACAAGATACACAATTTTTAGAGGGTAGGTAAGCACATGAATAACTAATGACATTAAAAAGGGATGAGGGTAAAAATTAAGATATGTATCATGGGTTATGAAAACATGGAGAAAATCTGTGCTAACACTGTGTAAAGGCTTCATGGAGCAAGCCTTGTTTGTTCAAGGATGAGTAAGAGGCCATATGGCAGAGAAGGGCATTTCAGACTAAGAGATAAAAATAATGTATAAATTCAAAATAGAAAATGAGTAACCCTGTGCCCTAGACACAGTGAAGAATTTGGTGAGACTTGATAATGGGATTTGAGGGAGGGAGTGACAGGAGGGGACCACTATGAAGACAACGTGTCATTCAGGAAGGCATTTATTTGACTAGTGGGAATTTAAAAATAAGGGGGTACTTTTTCTCACATAAAAACTGTGTTAGAGTTGGCATGTAGCTGGTGTTATTCAACTACATTATGGATCTGAGTTGGCATCTCTGTTATTCTCTTGGCCTTTGCCTTTCCCTTGTGGCTGCAATATGGTTGCAGAACCTTTAAACATCATGTCCCCAAGTCATTGCATTCTATTGCTGAAATAAAAGAAGATGTGGCTCCTGTAAAAGAGGAAACTTTCTGCCTGAAGCACCCAGATAATTCTTCCAAATATATTCATTACATGACAAAATAGGAACACATGCCCAACACTGAACAAATGAGATAAAAAGACATCCCGTAAAATGAGGTTTTGTAGACAAAGAAGAGGGGAGAGGTTGAGATGAGAAATAAACAATGCCATGTATTTTGGGGGACAGATTATAAAATCTTTATTTGACATGCTAAGTGAATGGGGCTTTATCAAATAGTGAATGAATAACCATTAAAAGATAAGAGTTGAAAATGTCCATGACAATATTTATAATTTTAAAGAGAAGATTACTGTTGGTAATGTAGTATGTAACCTGGGCAAGAAAAAGAACAGAGAAAGAGAGAACAACTCAGAAGAGTTTATAGCAGCTTAGAGAGAAGATCAGGGTCTAAACCAGGTAGAATCAAGAAGAGAAGACAATAAAGGTGTCAATAATATTTTCTTGATGGTATTAAGAGTTACTGATTGGTTAGATGTGACAGAGTGCAGAGAAGGAAAAGAAGAGTCAAGTTAGCTAAAGTGGGTTTTTTTTTGTTTTTTATTCAGTTTATTATTTATTATTATTATTATTATTATTATTATTATTATTATTATTATTATTTTGCATTGTCAATAACTGATGAAACCATTGGCAGGAAAGGGAATAGTTCAGACGGAAGAGATTTTCTAGCTGATAAGGCAAGGAGTTCAAGTTTTGATTTTGGTTGGTATGTATGGGTGAATCTCAGGCAAAATGTGCCAGTTAAGCTAGGCACATAGTAGTCAATGGCATCAAAGTTCAAAGTACTTGTGCTTCGTAGGAGTATTCAAAACAGGCATAAAAGAGGCCCAAAGGCAGAATCTAAAGAAAACACAAGCATTAGTATTTAGCTGTTAAGACCAAAGATCTAGAGCAAAGGTATTCGAGATAGAAAAGAAATTGAGGCAAGGAAACAAGAATTTAAAAAAGATGGGAGACAATGATACCAAATAGCATAAGAGTTGAAAGGAAAGACAATGTAAATGCACAAATTTGGAGATTCTTAATAAAATTATTGAAAGCAGACTCAATAGACTATTGGAAGCAATAATCAGATTGCAGTAGTCTGTAGTGCGACGAGGTTAGAAGTGAAGGAAATTGATATTATCATTTCAAAAAGTTTGCAGAAATGTAAATATAAATGTATTTCATAAAGATAGGTAGGTCAAATAAAAATAATTCTAAAAGAAGATGTTTCTGTTTATCTATAGACAGGTAGAGAAAGATGGTATAGATGGGCAAAATTGAAGGAGTAGAGGATTAAAACAATGGAAAGTCCCTGTAAATAGATTAAATTTGCAAAAGGATAGGAGTGCTTGAAACAATGTTATACATTTTTTTATTGAAAAAACATAACGTGAATTGTACAGACCTTAAATATATAGTTTGCAGAGTTTTGACAAATGCATTTCTTATATAATAATACCCCAAAGTTATAGAAATTGCTATCGCCCCTCAAATTTTTCTCCTGCACTTTACCCTCCCTGCCCCCACCAAGGAAACACTATTCTATGCTTTCACCATATTTGGTTTAACTTGTTTTAGAACTTCATATAGATAAAAGTGTATAATATGTACTTTTCTATA
>NW_011914307.1:0-2164 GCF_000151845.1 Pteropus vampyrus | reverse complement strand
GCAGGAAAGGGCTAAAGGGAGAGGAGGAGGGGGCAGCTACAATGCTTTAGCTGGAGATATTTTCTGTTACCCAGTAAAATTCCTTTTCTACTCCCTGCATGTTGCTGCCTCTTCTTGGAGTGAGGTGACCTCTCCATTACATATGGACTGGAGAGCTAGATAGACTTTCTTAGAACACAAGGCTCCTTTATAGAAAACTGAGGGGATCTGAGTCGAGCCACTGGGAGAACACTTACAAGACGATGCTGCTCTTGGGCAAAAAAGTTCCTATGTGCATTTGAAATATGGATGTATTAAAATATAAAGTAGCAAAGTAGAATACCAAGATTCGATTAGTTTGATTTCGTTTTTGTCATGCACTGGCAAAGGGAACAGATATGTCAGGCATAATTTAGATTGGCAGATTATGCAACAGGCCTTGAATTTGCCACAACTTTAAGGTTTCTTCTTCAAAAATTTCTTTTAGTTATAAAGAGTGGGAAAGGTGAGTTATTAGAATTTCACCTCCTGTCTTCCCAGAAATAGCCAAAAAGCACGCCAACATTCGGGGAGGTGCCAGGCATCTGTGGCACCTGCGGGTGATGAACCAAGGGAAGGATAAACCACAGGGAAGGTTCGTCTCTTGAGCGACGAGGGTTTCCATTCAGCGTGGCCTTTCCTCCTTGTTTCAGGTAACCACCCGATCCAAGACTGAGAGCCTCCTGGAAGCCAAGAGAGTGTTTGGGGCTAACTTTCAGCTTAGAATCCCCGAAGGCCCTCAGTGGCTGTTGTCAGAGGGGTTGCCTTCTCACCATCTTCTACCTTCCCTCAGAGCTTTCCAAACATAGATGTATTGTTTAAAAAGTAAAACAGAAGTTTTTATAATATAATTTGCCATAACTACTGATAGTCTTGGTTGCAGAAAATGTGTTCATGTCATTTCTCTTCCAGAAGTTTCTAAGTGGTCTCCAAAGGATTCAGAATTAGGACTCTCATTTTTGCTAATAAAAGGAGTTCGTATGGATGAGTCAGCCACTGCATTGTTTGAATTTTGAGAATGTCTTTTTTCTAAATTATAAGTAGACTAGACAAAAGCATTTAAATACCAGTCACCTTTAAAATTTTATAGTGGTTCTTTTCAGTATTTAAGTTCTATAAAATATGTTTGTACCTTCCCAGTAATGTGAAATTTTGGGAGTGTGTGTGTGTGTGTGTGTGTGTGTGTGTTTTGGGGGCAGGGGACAGGAGGAAAGGGATCAGGTATAGCTAAGAAAACTCCAGTTTGACTCCAGGCTTCCGGCCATGACCATATGTCCCAGATTTATGGGGCTATCCCAATTTAGAATATTCAGGCCTGCAGTCACTCCAAGAGTTTCAGTTTTAAAAAAATGAAGTCTGCTCAGGGAAATAAACAGGTGGTTTGCCATAGCCCTAGTTTGCATTTTATGTAGAACAGATCTTGGGCAACCCTCCAAAACACGAGTATCTGAACTATCTATTTAAAATTATGAAAAATACCAAGTCATCCAATGTCAGATCTATTTCCAGTTTCTTGTCATTGGTTTCAACCTGAACCTAAACCTAATCTATTTAATAAACCACCTCTGTCTATCTGGCCAGCCCTAGAGATGAACAACTGTGATTAATCCAGGAAGAATTCAGTTTAACTCGTATTCAGTGACTGGCAGGTATGCCCTGGGTCCTGTGTTAGGTGCTGGGCACACACATACGCATCACATAGTCTCTGAAGTATGATGCTATGGTGAAATCCTTTTCAAAATCAGAAATAATAATTAATAATCTTTTGATAACAGCTCATCCCACGCACTGCCAATTTATCTTTTGGAGGAAGATAGAAATGAGTTACCAGAAGTGGAGCCAAAGGACACAGGTTCAAGATTTGATTGTGAGAACAAAACTTTTAATTAGGAGTTTTGATTTCTTCTCATGAGATGCACAGGATTCCAATCCTTATCAACACGTGGGAAAACCCAGTGGAATAGTTTTTAAAAAATAATCCCACGTTCTTTGTTAACAGGAAATAGAAAAAGACTGATTTAAAGACAAAATTTGGAACAGGGTCTGCTGTGAATTAGAATGACACCACCCCTGCATTTCACATGGGCTACTAAACAGCTTCCGATATAAATTACTTCCAGTGCTTTCTCTCCCTCGCCTACCCCCC
>NW_011914306.1:0-1685 GCF_000151845.1 Pteropus vampyrus | reverse complement strand
GTATCTTAGACTTTGGTAAGAAAGATCTAACATTTTTTGATAAATGGTAGGATTCCTTAGACAAAGACCGCAAAGAGAAAATGACAAGTATTTAGCAGAAGTGGTTAAAAATAAGGCTGATAGTTGAGGGTTGGTTTCAGAGCTTTGACTGTAGACATCATATGAGGAAGGTGAATCCTGCAAATCTACTAGATTTTAAGAAGAGCCGACTTGTTCTGTTTACAATATTTAACCAAACCAGTTGCATTTGAATGTGGACACATTTTGCTGTGATTGTCTCCTAAGAATTTGGAAAGAAACCTCCCATTGTGTCCTCTGCTCTGAGTGCAAGGACACATAGAATTGAGAAATCCAAAGTCTAACCTGCACTGGAGATGATGGCTCAGGTCGCAAAGGATCTGAGACCTCACTTAATGGATTTCAAAGGTAACCGATGTGAGATGTATGCTTTTGTCTTAGACTAGGATAGCAGAAACAAACTATCTTATTTTTATAGCCCATTCTTGAAATACACACTAAAATGCTTAAATTCATAAGAAAGAATTGTTGCCAAAAAGAAACATTCATAGAAACTTCCTATTGACATATGGTTGTTAGCACTTTTCTAGAATTTAATATTTGTTTTCATTTTCTTGAGTTTTAAAGACATTCCATGATTTTAAGCAGTCAACTAGGTTAAGCCTAATGAGTACCTGATTAAGGTTAAATATTCATGAAAATAAAAATAATGATGATGTTTGGTGTTCACACAGCATCCCTGCAGGAACTGTCTCCAGAACGAGGGATGAAGTAGGAAATTAGTCACCAAGACATTCAGCAGATGAACTCTAGGAAAGGATTTAAAACCAGCTATTCAGACCAGAATTCAGAGGCAGGTACCCAAGTGGGGGCCTCCTGTTGCAAATGACAACTGTACTTTCAGTTGTCGTAAAGTGAATATTGGATTCACCCCAAGTTAGACTCATTTCTTTAGCTGTTCCTCAGGATGTGGAAGCCAGGTAAGCAACAGAGACAAACTTTACATAATTTGCAAAGAGTTGGTTAACTGGGGCAACAGCAGTGGGGCAGCTTTACAATTTCAAAAGCCTCTTAACATCCTCTTTGTTTTGAGTCTATTATTGTCATGAGGGTGAATTATCTCCAGACCAAGTTATTATACAAGCCAGTTGCTAGAGAACAAGCAGGAGAAAATTTAAATTCACTAAAGTTCTCTCAAGAAGAGTGGTAATTTTTTTTTAAAGAAATGCTTTCAGGACAGGAACCATGATTTCACTCACATGTGGGATATAAAACAGAAAGCAAAAAAACAAATAAACAAAACAAACTCATAGATGCAGACAACAGTATGGTGGTTACCAGAGGGGAAAGTGGGGTGCGAGGAGAAGGAAGAGGGTAAAGGGGGTCAGATATGTGGTGACAGAAGGAGACAAGACTTTGAGTGGTGAGCACACAATGCAATATACAGATGATGTCTTATAGAGTCGTTTCTGACACTTATGTCATCTTATTAATCAATGTCACCTCAATAAATTTAATTTAATTTAAAAAAGAGACCACCCTCTGTCAAAGATGATAATAACATGAGAAATAAAAACATGAGATGTTTTTATTATAAAAAATATGAGAAAAAATAACGAGAAAAAAGGAAAAGGGATTTTGAACAAACAAGTAGTTCAAGACAAGGG
>NW_011914305.1:0-1316 GCF_000151845.1 Pteropus vampyrus | reverse complement strand
CTTAATCCATTTTGAATTAATTTTGGTGTGTGGTGATAGACAATAGTCTAGTTTCATTCTTTTGCAGATGTCTTTCCAGTTTTCCCAGCATCGTTTAATGAAGAGGCTTTCCGTGCTCCACTGTATGTTTTTGGCTCTTTTGTCAAAAATTATTTGCCTGTATAAACATGGGTTTCCTTCTGGACTGTCAATTCTGTTCCACTGATCTGTGTGTCTGTTTTTCTGCCGATACCATGCTGTTTTGACTATTGTCTGTTTGTAGTGTAATTTCAAGTTGGGTAGAATGATTCCTTCAGCCTTGTTCTTTTTTCTCAGGATGACTTTGGCGATTTGTGCTTCCATACAAATCTGATGATTTTTTGTTCTGCATCTTTAAAAGGTGCCATTGGGATTCTGATGGGAATGCATTAAATCTGTATAATACTTTAGGTAATAAAGTCATTTTAACCATGTTGATACTTGCAATCCAAGAACACGGAATCGTTTTGGTTTTAATTTGCCTTTCTCTGATGATTAGTGACGTTGAGCATCTTTTCATATGTCTATTGGCTATCTGTATTTTCTCTTCAGAGAAATATCTATTCAGATCTTCTGCCCATTTTTAAATTGAATTTGTTGTTGTTTTTGAGTTGTATGACTTCTTTATATATTTTGAATATTAACCTCTTATCAGGTTGTATCATTAGTGACTATGTTCTTTCATTCAAAGGTTGTTTTCATTTTGTTGAAGGTTTCTTTTGCCGTGCAAAAACATTTTAGTTTGATGTAGTCCCATTTGTTAATTTTTTTCTTTTGTTTCCCTTGCCCAAGGAGATATATCTAAAAAGATATTACTAGTAGCAATATCAGAGAATTTATTGCCTATGTTTTCTTCTAGAAGTTGTATGGCTTTGGGTCTTACATTGAAGTCTTTATTCCATTTTGATTCTATCCTTGTATACGGTGTAAGAAGGTGGTCTAGTTTCATTTTTTGCACGTATCTATCCAATTTTCCCAACATCATTTGTTGGAGATACTGTCTTTACCCCATTATATATTCTTGCCTCCTTTGTCGTTTATTAAATGAGCATAAAGACATGGTTTATGTCTGGGCTCTCTATTCTGTTCCATTGATCAATGTATCTGTTTTTATGCCAGTACCATGCTGTTTTGATTACTGTAGTATAGTTTGTAGTATAGTTTGATATATAGTTTGATACCTCCAACTTTGTTCTTTTTTTCTCGAGAGTGCCATGGCTATTCAGAATCTTTGATGGTTCCATATAAATTTCAGGATTATTTGTTCTGGTTCTCTGAAAAATGTCATTGGTATTTTG
>NW_011914304.1:0-1462 GCF_000151845.1 Pteropus vampyrus | reverse complement strand
CCCACCCTGTGTGCATGCACCAAGGAAAGGTGATGTGAGTACACAGGAAGAGGGCCCTCACCTGAACTCTGCTATGATCTCAGATTTTCAGCCTCCAGAACTATTACAAATAAATGTCTGTTGTTTAAGGCACTCGGTAGAAGGTATTTTGTTATAGCAGCTCAAGCTAACTAAGACAGATGCACTTTGAAAAGACAAATAAGGCTGACTCGATCTGAGGTTATATGATGGATTTGCCAAACACATTAAGCCTGGATCGATCATCAAAGAACACAGGACTTGAATCATAACCAAATGTGGACTCCTCAGTATATTTTTAAAAAGTGATCTGAAAGTGATCATACATATGCTTTTAAGGGAAGCCACGTGTATTAGCCTGGGCTGCCATGAAAAAATCACACAGACCACGTGGTTTCTCTTCCTGGCTTGCAGACAGCTCCCTTCCTCCCCTGTCCTCTCACGGCTGAGAGGCTCCTCTGGTGTCCTTTTCTCCTCTTTTAAAGCACCAGACCTAGGGGATTAGGGCCCTACTTCTGTGACCTTGTTTAACCTTTGTCACTTCCTCACAGGCCCTGTCTCTGAATATAGTCACATCAGAGGTTAGACCTTCACGACATCCCTTTTTTATGATTATAAGGGAATTCTATTCGAAGGAAACCTATTGAGAGGGTATCTTCTCTCTGAAAGTCCACCACCACATTGTTCTCTTTCAGCTTATTATGTCCTTTGTATTGTGAACCAATACTCATGCTTCATAATGTAGAAAATAAGTAGAGCTGGCTATTCTGATGACACATCCTCACTGCTCACTTCCTTCATTGGGTCTGGAGTTACAGATACAGGCGGGGCCACCAGGTGTCCATAGAGCCTCTTTGTGCAAGTGGGAGAAAAACCGAACCAAAACAAAACGCTCCCTTGCTCCGTAGTGGGCCCGTGGCTCGATGAGCAGGCTGGAGGCTGAATTAATTTCATCCCCTATTTATCTCCTTCCAGGTGTCCGTACTCTTGGCAAAACTTGTGTCGACTATATGCAGATCACTGGAGATAGGCATTTAATTCCAGCTTTATCTCAGTTTGTCCAAGAAACCTTACTCAACTCCAAAAGGGGAAAGTGGGTGAGGCCCCCTGCTGTCCCATCTGCTATGACTGTGCTTTTATCGCTGACCTCCTGTGGTGCCAGCTGTGCCGCGTGAGTACCTTTCCATCCCAGGCTTTTTCATCCCGGTGTCTCTGCTTTCTGAGGCCGTTATCTTTCCTTCCCCCAAACACACACATAAACACATAAATGAGCATCCACAAACACCCCGCTGCACCAAAATACAATCACAACACACACACACACACACTCACACTCACACTCACGCACACACACACACACACACACTCATATAAACTCACCCCCTCTTTTATCTTGTCTTACCAGTCCTCTATGCTGTCTTTGGTATCAAATATTCACTCTAAC
>NW_011914303.1:0-2174 GCF_000151845.1 Pteropus vampyrus | reverse complement strand
CAGCTCACTAGGAGCATGTGCACTGCCCAGGCCTGCAGCCCTGCCTTTCTCAAAACACCCCGGGGGGCGGCGCTGGAAAGGGCCACAGGCAGGACCCTTCCAGGGAGGCAGCTCTGAGGGGCACAAGAAAAAGACGCTGTCAAAGGCGGCTGAGGCCGGGTACAGAAAACCAGAAGGAGCGGCCGGGGGGGCGGGAAACGGCTCACGGTCTGCACGGAACATCCCTGAAAGGGCCTGGGCCATGGAGCTGCAGGCGAAGACAGGAAAATCAACGTGAAAAACATACATTTTGAATTTGCCATTTTATCAACTTTGAGTACTATACTCATTGACTTAATTTATACTTTCAGTCTTTATTTTTACAAAATCCCATTCTTCAAATATTTACTTTGTATTAAAACAGCTCATCATTTTTAAAAAGTCATAGTACAGAAGAGTGTGTAATAAAAGGAATATTTACATCACGTTGCTTTTACTCCCAAAGGCAAGCATTTTAAACCATTTTATTTCTAGTTCTTCTAATGATTACTATGATATAATTCACTAATTTTTTATTCTTCATACTATATAAGAGTTCTTTTCTCATCTTGATGCATAAGAAGAAATCAAATGCACACGTTATATGAGAATATGGCCTTAAAATTTTTAAGAATACTGTGTCTGGAATATGGATAAAATTGTCTCATCCCCTAAAATTAGAGGCACATAGGAAAGTAACCTGTCATTTGATTTTTAAAAGAAAATGCTTAAAGGCTGCATCTGGACACTTGAAACATGACCTTCCCTACACTCCCTGTGGCAGGGCAGCTAACCATCTGGCACCCTCCCTCCAACGGTTTTAGCTCGGCATGTGGCCACCTGCCCCAAACCTACATTTCCTGCCTCTCCTGCAGTTTTACACAGTCATGTGATTTTCTGACCCATAGAATGTGAGGGGAAATTATGTATGCCAACTTAAGTCATATTTGTAAAACATATGAAAGAAACGTTCATAGCCATTCCTTCTTCCTGCTGGTTAGGACGCAGATGTGATGGCAGGAGCAAGAGCAGCCATTTGGGATCAGAGATAGAAGAGTACATTAAGTACGATGGAGCCTCCCTACTTGCCCTGAGACACCTACCCAGAGATCGACACTTGAGAGATAAACTTCGCCCTGCTTAGGCCTTGTTGATACAATAACTTTGGCACACCCTATCACACATTCTCAAATTTACGCCAAAGTAAAAGGGCTCAAATCTTCATTTATTTAGCAAGTACCTGGGTGCCTACTACGCGTCAAACCTTGTTGCAGATAGTTAAGGAGGGAAGGAGTGGTGAGGAGTGAGAGAGGAAGAGAATATGAATGGATGGGAGTAGGAACCCTCTCCCTAGAGGAGGAGACAGCTTGCAGGGAGGGGCAGGTGTGAGTCAGCTAGGGCCACCGTAACACCACAGACTAAGTGGCTGAAACGGCAGTCTGAAGGCTGGGAATCCAAGAGCAAAGTGTCAGCAAAGTTGCTTTCTTCCGAGGCCTCTCTCCTTGGCTTGTAGATGGCCTCCTCCTCGCCGTGTCTCACACCGTCACCCCTGGACCTGTGCCATCCGCATCCAAATCACACTCTTGTGAAGATACCAATTGTATTGGACTGAGGCCCTGATGACCTCGTTTTACCTCGACTGCCCCTGGAAAGGCCCTGTCTCCAGAGACGGTCACGTTCTGAGGTGCTGGGTGGTCGTCTCAATACAGGGATTTGGGAGAGACACAGTTCAGCCCACGACAGGGGATAAGGTGGAGAAGGGAGATAAGCAAGCAATGCCGCCCTATGAGTGAAAGATCACTCGGATAAATAGACCGAAACTGCCTCTGGAAAATGAGCAGGCTTCCGGATGCTAAGAACCCATGAAAACAAGAGCTAAGATTAAAAAGCAAGAAGGCAACTTGAAGAAAACATTTGCAAGCTTCGTGGCCAACAACAGGGCCGCCCAAGAGGCTCCTGCACCGTCAAACTGGCCAGTGAATCACGGCGCGTTCACGCAGCGGGAGCACCAGACGCGGGAGAAGAGCCGGGCAGGTGCGCGGGACGCCGGGAGGACGCGGCACGGGATGTGCACGCGGTGCCCAGGCGCGCACAGCGCGTCCCGCAGGAGCGGGCGCCGCACCGGCTCCCGCAGACGCGCCACGAGGAAGGGCAGG
>NW_011914302.1:0-2010 GCF_000151845.1 Pteropus vampyrus | reverse complement strand
GAAAACTAAGAGAACTTGTCTCCAGCAGACCTACCCTGAAAGAATGTCTAAAGGGTGCTCTTGAAACACAAAGGAAACGGTCAAAGAAAAAGCACTGGAACAGCAGGAAGAAGAAAGAAAAAAGTCATGAGGACGGGGGCGCGGCAGAGGGGACGCAGTCAGCAGTAAAGCAATGGCTCTGTGTAGAGCAAGAAGGATGACAGAGTGATCGCGGGGATCATAAACTATATACGTGTCTAACCAATGTACTCTATACTTGAAACTGTAATAAAATAAAATAAAATAAAATGCTTTAAAAAAAAGAAAAAGAAAGAAAAAAGAAAAATGGGGGTAAATGTAATAAACTTTCCTTGCCGTCTCGAGTTTTCTAAAAACAAATGTCTGGGTCCTCGAGGAGTCCAAGATGGCTCATTCTCACCCAGTAGGTGACTGCACCAACTGCAGGTGCACTTAAGAGGCCAGTTCTGTTCTCAAAGCTTCTCAGAGTGGTCCCCGTGCCAGCCGCAGCAGCACCTCCTCAGGAGGCTTGTTCGAACTGTTTCCTGAGTCAGGATTTCTAGAGGTAGGCCCCAGGACTGTGTGTGGAAAGGATTCTTACATACGCTATGGTCTGAAAAGTCCTCAGATCTGAGTTGACCTTTTATTAATAAAGGGTCAAGTTCAGTCACTCAGCGTGAACTTTCGAGGAAGGCGAGAACAAAGTGTTTCACAAGTCCCTGGCCCTGTGCAATCCAGCCTGCAGGAGCAAACTTCAAAATAAAAAAGTAATCGATACTCGGCCTGACGCGAAGGTCATGCACCTCTGCATCACCGTACGGTGTTGTCCTCGGGAGCGGGGACCACGGAGGGATGTGTCATCTGTGCCTCAGTTTCTTCCTCTATAAGATGGGGCAGCATCTGCCTTTCCTAACGTGCGAGGTCAAAGTGAAGGGCGAAATAGGTGAGCTGTGCTGGGCTTGTAAACGGTCAGTTCTCAGCCAGGGTGAGTGTTTACCCTCCCTTCACAAAGGGCCATCGCGCTGCCCTTTTTTCTTGGAAGTGGCACGTCTCTGCGCTTCACAGACTGGGAAGGCAGACCTGGTCAAAATAAAATGTACTACAACCCCCGTAGCCTTTTGTCGGGGTGGGGCTGCTGGGCAGCCCCAGCATTAAGACAGGAGGCCCCTGACTTCAGAGGGTCGGGAGCACTGTGAAGATGACAGGACCCCCCCCCACACACACACACACGGAGCTAACCACGGGTGCCCAGGAGCTGCATGTCCAGAAGCCCCTACAGGTCCCCACTGCTACTGAAGTCCCCTGCACTCACCTCCCTGAGGACACAGCTTTAGGTCTTGTCCACTCTTCACTCATAGGCTGTGGCAGGGGGCTTGCAGAACCCCCTTGAATATCCCTCTAACTAGGAAGGAATTCTGCAAATAGTAATGGGGGATGGGGCAGAATCTGGGAGCGAAAGCCCCAAAGCCGTGGGTCAGGATAAGAGAAGAAAGTATCACTGTTTTAAAAACAAAAGTCTCTCCACCAGCCAAACTGAGGGGGCTTTGATTACAAACCCGCTCTGGTGCCACCTGGGTGCCATCAGCGCCACGGGAGATGATGGGCAGCGCCCTTCTCCCGGGTCGGGAAAGGGCAGTGACCAAATTGATGCAGGCGCCGGACGCGTGTTCACCGAGCGGGCCCCTGACCAGGCCAGGCGCTGGGACGCGGCGGCGGGGCGCAGCAGGGGGGCCGGGGGCCGGGCGCGCACGTGGGGCGGGGCGGGGTTGGGGGGGTTCCTCCCCACTGAAGTCATGGACTTGGCGGGCGGCATCGCGGCCGGCGCGCAAACGTGGCTTCGACCATAAGAGGGGGTGGGGACGCGCACAATGTGTTTCTTGTTAGGGACTCCTAGCCGGGACTTCGGGTTTAGCTTTTGGTGGCGCGTTATAATATTATAACCGGCCCGCCCTTGTCGCTGGCTGGAGAGGGCGGCCGCGGATTCTCACCGGCGGGCGGGCGGCTCCGGCGGCC
>NW_011914301.1:0-1908 GCF_000151845.1 Pteropus vampyrus | reverse complement strand
ATATTATATATATGCTTTTGTTTTAAACGTACGCTAGTGAAGAGAAGCATCAAATATGTTCTGTCTACCATGTTGTTCATTCATATTTAAAAAAATACATATTGTTAGATGGGTTGAGCTGTCTCTGTGGATGAAAAGCTCTGGTAAAACATGTTCAAACTCATCGCCACCAGCAGAAGTCTTCTGGCCATATCTTACTGAGATTTCTGGGGAAAAAAATAGCAGTAAATATCCCTGGCCATTTTTGTGTTCTTTATTTATTATTTTATGTAAGACAATAACTCATCCCAATTTTATTAATGGTATTAGAAGATAATACTTAGAACATTTCAGTGCATTGACTCCTTATGATTAATGAAAGTAAATTTAATTTTTCATCCAATCCAACATAGTCAACTCTGAAAATTGATTCTCCTCCCCAAATTATGATACATGTCCCATTACAGCAGGTACTATTTCAAACAGAACAGATGCTCCCCTCAGTATTAGTATAATATGAAAGCGCACACATTTTCAAGAAAGCATATCTTTCAAGGTTTCACAGAGAAGAAAGTGGCTTTAGTACCTCAATATTTCAATAAACAAATATTAAGTCAATTCAGAAGTAAAACAACGAAGTCCATGCTTCCCATTTGAGGAAATCCTTATGGAGAGGAATTTAGTTAAGTATTAACTTTATTGTTGGGAAATTGTCCTTTAGAGCAAGTATTTTTAACATAGAGTTCATAGAAGAGTTTCAGCGTATTTGTGGACTCTCTGAAATGTCCTGAAGAATTTTGTTTATACTAATATATAGATCTCTCTGGGGATCAATAATTCAAGCTCTAGATCTTCTCCATCTGTTTTCAGGTAAGATTGACACATTCTCTTCCTTGTATTTGTATTTATTCCTGAAGTCTTTCATTAGGTAACGCCCTGACATTCTCTTCTCCAAAACAGAAACAAATAAGCCTTCACTACAAAGAACAATAGTTGAGAGGAATCTTAAAGGAAATGAAAAGGCCAAAGTTAAAGTATTTTTAGAGATGGTTTTTGTCCACTCAGGAGTAGTAGAATAAAGTAAAAAACTTGCTGATGATATGTAATTTTAATAGTGATAAATGAAATAATAATTGAAGGTCAAGCCAGGTAAGTCATCAGGAAAGTAACTTGTTAAGTCAACATTCGCCTCAAATAACAGTGGTTAATATTAACATGATTTCCTAGAAAATGATAATCTCTATCATAAATCACACAACAAATGCACAACAGAGGCCACTTTTGAAATGTCTTTTAAAATATGCAAACAAGAAAGTATAAAAATATATTGTGTAGGAAAAAAAATTCATGGCAATTTTGTAAAATGGCAATATTCTGCACCTTTTGCCCCAACTGGTCTTCTTCCATTTGGTTAAGATATATTCAGAACTAGTGATCATTTATGGATTTTCATGAAAGAAACCCCAAAACTGCAAGAGTTAGTTTTCATAATTAATACGTAGCCAAAGTATCCTTTGTCAATAGAAGTTTTATCAGACATTTTCAAGGAAATGTCAGAATTTTTTTCATTAACGCTAAGTTTTGATTTCAACACATATGACAACAGGAGTAATATTTTGATTTGCTTCATTCGATTTGATAGGATGGGGAAGGGAAACTTTCAGAAAAAGTACTGGCATGGGTTGCAAAACAGATTAAAAAAATTGGAAACTCCTAGAATATAAATATTCTCATTTGACACATGAGGCAGTTTATTCTTAATAAAGTTTAAGAATATGTTAGGAAATGCTCTGAACCATGATGCAGCAGTGCCACAACACTCTGATCTTTAATAAGTAAAAATGTGCAAGAGGCATTTGTGGATATTTTTGGAATCAAAGTTTCAATATTTTTTTCTTGTTTATTAAAAAAAATATTTTAATTAACAGT
>NW_011914300.1:0-2247 GCF_000151845.1 Pteropus vampyrus | reverse complement strand
ATGTATGAAGTTTCTAATTTCTCCATATAGTCACACACACTTGTTATTTTCTGTGTTTGTTTTAATCATAGCCATTATAGTGGATGTGAAGTAATATCTCATTGTGGTCTTAATTTGTATTTTTCAAATGACTAATGACGTTCTTGTGCTTTTTGGCTGTTTGAGTATCTTCTTGGAGAAATGTACATTCAAGTCTTCTGCCTATCTTTTAACTAAGTTGTCTTTATTGTCGAGTTGTAAGAGTTCTTTATATATTTGGGTACTAGACCTTTGGACATATGGTTTGCAAATATTTTTTTCCATTTCACTATCATATCCTTTGATGCTCAAAGGTTTCTATTTTTTCTTTTGTTGCTTGTGCTTTTGGTGTCACATTTAAGAAACTGTTGCCTAATCCAAAGTCACAATGATTTACATCTGTTTCCTTCTAAGCATTGTATAGTTTTAGCTCTTACATATCGGTCTTTGCAGTAAAAAAATCTTAAAATTGGGATGTCTGAGTCTTCCATCTTTGTTCTTTTTTAAAGATTGTTTTGGTTTCTGAGTCACTTGTAATTTCATATGAATTTTGGGATTAGCTTGTCAATTTCTGTAAAAAAATATGGTGTTTTATAGTTCTTGATGTTGATGAGAATGGGATTTTTTTTGCCCATTTTAATTTCTGTCACATTATTACCAATTAGAGAAAATCTATTGATTTTTGTAAAGATATCTATTATCCGACTGCCTTACCAAATTCCATTTATTCTAATAGATTTTATTGACAATCTCTTGGGTTTCTAAATATAGCTGTCTTTTCCAATACTTAAACCAATTATTTTATTGCTCTGTCCTCCTTATTAGCTTCGCCCTTCAGAACAACCTGAATAATAAAGATGATGATAATTTGCCTTCCTACCTTGTCCACTTAGTTTTAGACTGCTAGACTTTGGTAAACAGTCTTTATTATATTTAAATTGCCCTCTTCTCTCCTATTTTTCTTAAAAGTTGTTATTAGGAATAGTGACTGAATTTTATCTTTCAGCATCTATAAATAAAAGAATATGGTTTTTCTTCTTAATTTGTTGATGTAATGAATTATGTTATGGTTTTCCCCAAATTAGAACTGTTCTTGCATTCCTGGAATAATGTCTTACTTGGTCATGAAGTAATATTTCTTTTGATGTACCGCTGGATTCAATTTGCTAATATATCTTTTTATATTTTTGCATCTCTGTTTAGAAATAACATCATCAGTAGTTTTATTTTTCATGTTATAGCATGTTTTTTGTTTGTTTCATACTACTGAGGCAGGAGGATAGTTAGCCTAGGGAAGTCTACCACCCACCCCCACCCCCAGGATACAGCTCTGGAATCTCTCCCTTGTCCCTTATTCAGCCCTCTCCCTGTTTTGATTTTAAGTGTGAGACTCCAGCATGAGAAACAAGCCAAGCCCAGGAGACAGACAGATGGCCTTGGGCTGCCTCCTCCCCTCCAGGGAGGAGAAAAGCCAAGTCTGGGAGGCAGGATGGATAGACTTGGGACACCTCCATCCCTAAGAAAATAAAAGCTGGCAATTCAGACAGTTGAGGCACATTTTCCCTTTGAGCTGCTCAAACTTCTCTCTTTAAGTGTACTTTCACTTTAATAAAACTTTCGCTTTCAAGCTTGCTGTTTGTTGTGTCCCTGAATTCTTTCTCAAGGCATAAGACAAGAACCTGGTCACTCGAGCCCCAAGTCGGGGTCCTCGGAGTCCAAAAGTTGAGTTCTCCCGCATCACTACTATATTTAGGGGGGTTCCATTTTCACTCCTCAATAGAGTTTATGTATTTCTCATTTGCTTCCTCACTCATTTTAGTTTATCTAGTTCTGAAGGGTTACTCAGTGTCATCTTGATCAACCAATCTTCATAACAAGATTTGTTGACAAGGCCTGGATTTTCTGCAAGAGCTTCATTTATTTCATTTACTTCTCCTTATAGAAGAGAATAAGGTTCACTAGCAGCTTTCATACTTTCTAAAAAGCACCAAACTCATCTTGTTTGTTCAATTTTGTGCCAATTTCTTTTTTTAAAATTTTGTCCCAATTTCAGGCAAACTGCAGTAAACAACATCTCCCAAAGCTTCTTGTGCAAAATTGCTGATTTCCACTGCTTCAGTACCATTTTCTGTTGTTATCCATGTTTATCTGTGAATTTACCCACGAGAGCAGACAGGGCCAGTGCAGCTACTGGTTGGCACCCACCCTCAGGCCCTTAGGCCCCAGGGC
>NW_011914299.1:0-1452 GCF_000151845.1 Pteropus vampyrus | reverse complement strand
TGAGAAAACTGGAGAGAAGAGATGTGTGAAACGTCACTGCGTGTTGAGTCCCAGTCTCTCAAAATGCCATTCAAGAGCACAAATAAAGAATGGGGGTGCCCTTTAATTTCTCTTGGCAAGGGGACTGTGTTGCTTTATATGCAACATTCAGCAAGATGAGCCATGTAGGGCTGCAGGAATTACCTAGGGTACAGAGGTGCAGTTACAGTGTACCACATCAGCTCGGTGTCGTAATCACAGGCAGAACGTCTCTGTGGTGGACGAAACCACCTGTGTTCCAGATTCTATGGTATGTATATGGGAAACTGTTGTAATTACAATTGCTTTAGCTCCTATGGATTGAGAATATAAGAATAGCAAAAATGTCGAAAATCTGGAGTTAGAAAATAGAAAAAATTCCAAGAGCGTAAGGACCATTTCAGAAAGGGCTTTGGAATAGAGTTAAAGGAACTTGTGGCATTACAAGTTAGGAAGAATGGGTGACAAGTGGTATAAGATTGGGCCATATGGTGCCGGAAGTTGGCAAAGAAGTAGTAAGTGCCTCGGAGAGGTACCCGGGAGAGGATATTTCTGGGAATGAAGGAGGTTAATAGAATGCTCTCTCTGGCTTCCTGCCCAGGCAACTGTTTGCCCTCACACCTGGGGTTGTGCAGCTCCTCATGAGGCTTGGCTCAGGCCAGGAGCAGAAAAATGAAAGAATTCCTGGGCTAATGCCTCATCAGCTGTAACAATAGTGATTATAACTAACGCATATTGAGTATATATGTATATATATGTATGTATGTATATATATGTATGTATGTATATATAAACAGATAAATAAATATAGATCTATCAATCTATCTCTTGCTATACTAAACACTTTAGATGCAATATCTAACTTAATTCTCACAACATCTCTCTTGAGTCAGATATTACTATCCTCATTTTATATAAGACACTGAGGCTTAGGAGGTTAAGTAAAAATGTCACATAGCTGATGTTCAGTACAGGAATCAGAAATGATTTTGATGGCTTTAAATAGGAAGGGGTTCGATTTTTTTGCAGTTTAACTGTGAGATACCTAGGTGTAGATTTTCTATTATTTATCCTGCTTGTTGTTTTCTGAAGTTTGGTGTTTGTCATTAACTTTGGAAAATTCTCAGCCATTAACTTCAACTATTTCTTCTGTTCCTTTTTCTCTCCTCCTTCTGGTATTCCCATCATGTGTGTTTTCTTTTGTAATTGTCTCACAGTTCTTGGTTATTCTGTATTGTCTTTTTTCATTCTTTTTTTTTCTCTTTGTATTCTTTGTTTTAGATGATTCTGTTGACAGTTCTTAAAGCTTGCTGATTCTTTCCTCATCAGTATGTAGTCCATTCATGAGCCCATTAAGGCATTCTTCATTTCTGTTACAGTATTTTTGATGTCTAGCATTTCCTTTAGATTCTTTATTAGAGTTTCTGTATCTCT
>NW_011914298.1:0-1395 GCF_000151845.1 Pteropus vampyrus | reverse complement strand
TCCAATCTTTAAACAAATATATATTGTACATGTATGTGCTGAGTACTATAGAGGTAATCGAGTATGAAAAAGTGAACCTCCCTTCATAGAAAATACAATAAAATTGAGTAGACTAAACTACCATATGAAAATATTGTAAATAATATGAAGTATAATTATGTGTTAAAGTATGTTGCACCAAGTAGGAACTCAGTTTTTTGAACCAATTAAAAGCAACAAGATGGACTGAGATCATGCAGGAAGTGAGGTAAGACAAGGCTTTGCCAATGTCCTTAATGATATTAGCAATGGTTTTCATGATAACTTGTTCATGCCTCCTAGACTACAGCTGAAAACTCAAAAATGCACAAGTATTTATTGAAATCCTGTATGAAATCCTGTATGAAGAGTATAAAATATAATCTACTTCTTTTCCCAAGGAGTCTATGACTGAAGAGACAAAACATACATACACTAAACAATTAAAAAATAAAAGGAGACAATTCAAAACTTAATGCTAGATTTTAATAAATAACAGTGCTAAAAAAATGTCAAAGAAAGGAGAAAGAAATGGGGCCTAGAGCAGCTGGAGATAAATTCATGGAGGAGATAAAATTTAATCTAGATCTATAAATCCAAAAGCCAGTACTTTTAAATACTAATAGAATAAATAATCTCCATGTGAGCCAGACTTAACAAAAGAGAAAGCTAAACTATATAAGCTTAGGAATAAGAAAGGAACATAAACACAGAACATAGAAGGAATGAAAAGAATTATAGGATATTACTACTTTCAACAACAAGGAAACAAATTGAAATGGGTAAAGATTTCCTAGAAACATACGAATTACAAAAAATAAAACCTAAGTAGTAGTAAAATTTGAATACACCAAGTACCCTACTTCACTGAAACTTCAATGTCCAGATGATTTCATAGCTGAATTCTTTCTAACTTTTAAAGAACTGATAATTCCAATATTATTTAAACTATCATACCCACTCATAAAGATGGAGAGCTTCCAATTTATGTTATAAAGCTAACATAACTTTGAAACAAATAGAAAAAATGAGAACTATATACAAATCTCATTTATACATATAGAGAGTAATCTCTAATAAAATATCATGTAGAATCCAGTAATATATCAAAATTGTTAGAGTATGACTGTTATGAGTTGAATTTTGTCCACCCCCATTTCCCTCCCCGCCCCGAAAAAAGAGATCTGTAGAAGTCCTAACCCCTAGCATCTCAGAATGTGGCCTTATTTGGAAATAGGATGTTTACAGAGGTAGTCAAGTGAATATGATGTCATTAGGGTAAGCTCTAACCCAATGTGACAGGTGTTCTATTAAAAAAGGAGATTTAGAAACAAAGACAGACATGCATGGAGGGAAGATATGAAGAAATGGTAAGAA
>NW_011914297.1:0-1371 GCF_000151845.1 Pteropus vampyrus | reverse complement strand
TTTCGTTTTCCTCAGATCAATCAATGAGGCTATGGATGTAGTGGGCCAATGTAGAACTGTATCAGATGCTAAGTTGTCAAGGAAATGAAGAATTCTTTCTAAAACCATTACTACCTACACACCACACAGTCCAGAATGACTAACTTCAGTTATCATTGTTTTTAAAGTATTTTTTTTAAATACATGCATTTACTTGGTATCAAAATACCACTAGTTATAATAGCAAGAGTCGAAAGACAGGTAATTTGTCAGTCTTCTATTTGCTTTCAAAAAAAAAAACAAAAAACAAAGAAAAAGATAAAAACCATGGTGAAGGTAATATTATGAAGACAATAAAAAGATCAGTAGTTGTGGGGGAATGGTGATGGGGGGAGGAATGAATAGGCAGAACCCAAGATTTTTAGGGCAGTGCAAATTCTCGATATGTTACATAATGGTGGGTGCGTTGATGCTATACCACAGAATGTACAACCGAGAGTGATCCCTGATGTATGCTATGGACTTTGAGTGATTACGATGTCAACAAGGTTCATCAATTAAAACGAATGTACCACTCTGGCGGGGGAGGGGTGTTGGTAATGGGGAAGGCTGTGTATGTGTGTGGGCAGGGGATATGGAAACCCTCTGTCTCTTCCTCCTAATTTTGCAGTGATCCAAACAAAACAAAACAAAACAAAAAACAAAACAAAAAATAAAGTCTTTTTAAAAAATCTTGATTCCCCTTCCAACTTTATATACAACAGAAAAGTGAGAATAGGTATTTTAGCAAGATGCTGACCTCTAGCTTCCCTACACAATTGCCAATTAAAAATGCTTACAATGTGTTTTCTGATTAAAGGTATGAAGCGTCCATTACAGGCTATTTAGAGAATAAAGACCCATCAAGTCAAAGAAAACAATGCTTATCATTTTAGTGTATGTACATAATTTTTTCTTAACAGCAGATTCCTACTTTTTTTTTTTTCTTTTAGTGAAAATAAGATTGCACTGAGTTTGGACACCTCCACTCACCCCACCCCCATTTCAGCAATAGGTTATGTGCTTTGTTCTGTGGCATTGACGATTCTACCATACCATTTTTAAAGGACCCGAGGCTCCACATCTAAAAACTCCATAAGGCCTGATACAAAGTATCTCCCCAACTTATATTTGTTAGATGATGAATAAATAAATGATTAAGAATTCTAGTGTAGGGTTTATTCCAGGCTTGATTTAATCAATCCCCAGTTAAGGCCGTTTGGGTAATTTTCAGGTTTTTGCTATTATAAACAACCTTGCGTAAACACCTTCATAGAAAAGCTTGGCACGCATTCCTCATCACTTCCTTAGAATGAATTTCATCGAGGAAAAGAAATGCACGTGTTAAGTCTG
>NW_011914296.1:0-1441 GCF_000151845.1 Pteropus vampyrus | reverse complement strand
TGACCGTGACCATGACAGCGCAGGGTGCGCGGCGCTGCCGCCCGGGCTGAGGAAGCAGAGCGAGTGTCCGGCGGGGCCGCCCGGCCGGCGTGGCAGACAAAAGACGGACGGCGGAACCGCAAGGTGCCAGCCGCAGGCGGCAGGATCCCACCCCCGGTGTCCGGCTGTGCTGGGAACCGTCTGCCTGAAGGACAGCGGCACCCTGGTCCCGATTCAGGCGACCGCCCCTCCCCACGATGACCGGGGGCCCAGGGCGAGGCGGGGCGGGAACAGACGCTGAGACCAGGCGGCCCTGCCAGGCCAGGCCTGCCGCACCGAGCAGAGCGTGACAGGGGGACTGAGCCGTCTTGAGCAGGGCCACACTGTCCCCGGACCAGCCTCCGCCTCCGGGACCGCCGCCGGGTCTCCTGCGGGAGTGGCGTGGGGTGGGCAGGGCTGCTCACGACAGTGCTGTTGTCGGCAATGACGGAACATCCAACCCACTGGCTGTCCCAGAAGTGGGGACCAGCTAGTGAGACATCCGGACAGAACTGAAACTGCCTGTGTGTGACATCTGTTACAAAGCAAGAGCCTTCATGATAACTCAGTAAGTAGAGAAGCCGGCCATGAAAGCGGGTTCAGGTATGTTAGGCAGCGGTCCCCAACCTGTGTGGCAACAGGACAGATGCTCCTGTGAACACCCAACGCCTGACGACCTGAGGCGGAGCTGAGGGGCGATGCTGGCGCTGGGAGCGGCCGCGGATACGGATGGAGCTTCGCTCACTCCCTGCGGCTCACCTCCTGCTGTGCGGCCCGGCTCCTAACAGGCCAGGACCCGAACTGGTCCACGGTCCAGGGATTGGGGACCTCTGTGTTAACTGACAATAGGAAATTATGATCGCAGACACACTCACACACGCGCACACACCCCTGAAACAGCATTCACCCTGGCTCTGCACGAGTTACTGTTTCATTATATTCTACGTAATTATTTAATGCTGGTCATTACCCACCAAACAGATCTTCCGACTCGCTCCCTGGTCGTAACTCAGTTTGAAATTCCTTGAAGTTGAGAACCATATTGTATGAATCCATGTGTGTAAACGCAGGCGTTTTCATGGGAAAGCCATGGCAATCATATGTCGAAATATAAACAGCGGTTCTCAGTGATGGGATTTCTGCCTCCTCTTTCTACCTTTAGTAGCTTCTTTTCCTTCAGGAAAGATTTGAAAAATAAATTGTGTCTCACTCACAAAAGTATTTTCTTTCTCTCAATGCCGACGACACCCTCCCTCCCTCTCAGGTGTCGCCCGTGTGTTTCTTCCAGCACCTTGATGGCGTCTTGGTCTCTCGTTTTCTAACTCAGGAGACCTCGCAAAGAAAGGAGGGAGGGAAGGGAAGGAGGGAGGGAGGGAGGGAGGGAAAGAGGGAGGGGGAGGGGGAGGAGGAGAGGGAGAGAGGC
>NW_011914295.1:0-1554 GCF_000151845.1 Pteropus vampyrus | reverse complement strand
TAATGGGCTATACTTAAAGAAATTCTGATCTGCAATATTTATAACATATAGCAGATATGTTTCTAACTTTATAAATATTTACTCATTGTTTTTTTTACATTCTCACGGCAAAACAAAAATTTAAACAACACAGGATGTAAGCTAAAAGGTAAAGTCCTCTTTTGTAGAGAAAAGTGTCTTAAGAGTTTTTAGGTTGTTCTTAAAGGAATGTTCTATGCAAGTATGTGCACAAACACACATACTTTATTTTTTTACTGCTTTTCTATTAATGAGCTGATGCCGTGCATACCACCCTACAGCTTGCTTTTCTTACTACTCTATTTTGAACATCTTTCCATGTCCACACGCAAATCTACCTCATTCTTTTTAACAGCACATACCGTTCCATTATTGACTATGCTATGACTACTGGTCTCTCATTAACGTCCATACTGGCTGTTTTCAATGTCGTTGCAACAACAAAAAAAATGCTACAGAGAATGCATATGTATTCAGGGGACACACACACTCTCTCTTTTGCAAATTTATTTGTCATACAAAATCTTAGACATGAAATTGCTGGGTCTAAAGGTACATTAATACCCACTGACCAGAACTCACCAAAACGCATCTACAGTTACAAAAATAAAAGTCAAGTTGACTTAACAAATGGCAGCCGGAGAGACAACCAGAGGCATTGTGGGTTATCTCTGGGTGGTGCCTGGAGGAACTTTTATAGGGTTGGGCTTGTGCTGGGTGATTTCAGCAGGATTCAAGGGAGGGGAGGGGGTGGGGAGGCAGTTCTGTGTTGGGTTTAGTCAGGCAACAGCAGCAGGTCAGTGACTGGGCATCTTAATAAGTTTTTCTAGGAGGAGAGAATTAAAGCTGGGCTAGAAGTGTCGTTAGTAAAGGAGCGGCCATGACAATGCAGTCAGAAGAGGGGCTTTAACCATTCTGTGGTTAAAACCAGCCAAGCGGCCGTGTCTGGACATTGCTTTATTCCGTGAGTGCTTTTGATGACCAGCTGGGGACATCCTGGCCAGCCTGCCAGCAGCACGTCCTTTCACTGGTACATTGGTTTTAAATGTCTGTAGATGTTTAAGTTGCTTGTAAAAAGGTTGCACCAATTTACATTCTTCTGGATTCCTCTAAAGACTCAACTTCCCTAAAAATGAAGTACTTAATACTCAGAATAATAATGGCAATTGTAATAATAGCAAATGTTTATAAAGTGACTTCCTACGTGCCATCGACTGTACTAAACTCATTATTTTGTTGAATCCTCATCGGAGGCTTGAGACAGGCACTAATAACATCCCGGCTTCCATATGAGGAAAACAAGGCTTAGAGAGGGGGAAAACCAGCCTGGGCCGCGTGGCTGGCCAACAAGGAGTTGACCTGGACCTCCAAACCACCTCATTCCGAGGCCCACATTCTTTACTAGGAGGAAGCACTTTCTCCTTTACGTGTTTCATAGGCGTCTGCCAAGGAGAATTTAAACCTAAGGAACTAAGAGCCATTTAATTGATGATGACAAATCTTCGAAAGTCTGCTTTAGGATGATAAGGAAGTAGA
>NW_011914294.1:0-1084 GCF_000151845.1 Pteropus vampyrus | reverse complement strand
TATTTGATAAGGATATGATATTTAAATATTTTCAGTGTTTGCATAATTATATTTATTTCTTGACCCAGCAAGCAATTCTTTAGAAAATAGCTCCAGTGTGAACTACAGTGAAAAGTACAGATTGACTGATGCTAGATAATAGCATTTCAAAAATTTTTTTCTCTTAATAGTTTGAGCTCATCAGTGAAGTTTAGGTTATAATCATGTTTATGGGTTTTCTTCCCTTGATTCAATTCAATAAAAACAGAAAAATGTGTTTCAGATTGATTCCTGAAAGATCCGAAATGTTCTGTTAAGGATTTGAAAATGAATATATCTCTTGGTAACCTGAGATTTGATCTCATTTGTGAGGCTCTTATGCTGTCATTTGAATAGAATCTTTCACTTTTAATGAGATGGAAGATAAGTGAGACAAAGGAAAGTAATATAAAGAGTATGACCCTTCTATTGTTATAGTACATTGTTTCAAGGAGACATTTAAAAATGTTATTAGAGTCTGAATTTTTCTTCTTTAATACAATTAAAATAACTCACTCAATTGTTCATTCTAATAGAATTTGATAATATAACATTAAATTAATAGAAGTTAATAGAAATGTTTGAGTGTTATTACATCAAAGTACTTCCAACAGCGCACAAATTAACTACAGTTCTTATTTACTATTTTATTATAAAATTCAGAATAAAGGAAAAGAAATTATTGTTGTTGTAGATGAAGCATTTAGTATTCACTTCAGTAGGAGCCACTCACCTAGTACATACCATATGCTTGATATGCTATGTTTCTGCTGCTTGCTCTCTCCAGTTCTTTTTGACATAGTGTTTAATTATATAGTCCTGGGTGAGAATCTCTGCTGGACTGAATTACTGTATCATTGGATTACTCTACACCTTTTTCAAAAGCTTTTTGTTTCTTTGTTTCTGTTTCTAACTTATATGGAAAATGGATAAAATGAAAAAAAAGTTGAATCTTTTTTTTTTTTATTGTAAATGAGTACTTTTTTTAAAAAAAAGTTTGTTAGGGTAAAGGAGACGATATATCCATGAATGAGATATTATGCAAGAACTTCAAACTATGATTTGA
>NW_011914293.1:0-1536 GCF_000151845.1 Pteropus vampyrus | reverse complement strand
CATTATTTTATCATTTATCTTAAGACCAAGCAGAAATGTAAACTTCCATTGTAACCTCAATTTTGACCAGAAGCTAGTAGTGATTCAGTTGAGATGATATTCCGTGAGTACTTAAATCAATTTAACTTATCCATCAGTTTTGGGTCATAAAGACACAGGAATTCATTACTATTTTTCATAGACCATCAATATCTAACAGGTGCATCCACATAGACCCAAAACCACCATAGAAATATGAATAATTGCTCAAATAAAGAATGTTTTCATTTAATTTAGTAAAATATAACCTTTTGGAAAGCAAGGTCTTTGTATTTCTTTTTCCTTGAACAAAGATTGTCTCACAGTAGGTACTCAGATGAATCAATAGATGAATTAGTGAGTGAGAACCAAAACTCCAAAAGCTGACACTGAATTGACTCGCAAAGCCTAGGAATATTAAGTATAATGTCCCCAAAGTGATATGTTTATGCGAATATTGGGTAAAAACATGAGAGACTATGTCTCAGAAGGAAGCGTATTTCTAGAATGTTAATATAAACACCTTTACTCCTCACTTATCAAGAATATAATTGAGTAACCAAGACTGTGGAAAGGATCAGGGGCACAGGAAAGTTCCTGGTGTCTCAAAGGCAGACGGAGTCAGAGGTATGGGGAGGACGCCAAAGCGAAAGAAGCAACAGCTGTCACTAGTAGAACGACACTGTGCAGCAATTCAGCAGTGACACCAGTGGAGCATCTTTGCCCCTCCCAACATCAGTGCGAAAACACTGAATCATGGGCATTTGTCTGGCCTACCAGGTGGAGGAAGAGCAGCCCTACCTACCAATGCAACATGGGAATATGTCTGATGAAAATGTATTTGCAGCCTATAAATATTGTGCTCAAGTCAAATTATTATTTGTTTGTTTTTTTTTTTTTCATTTTAAAACTCGCATTGTCCTACAAGTTTTAATTCATTGCTGACTTGAATTTGGAGGCAGAAGTATAGTAGGATGTAAAGAAAGAATTGAACTGTACGTGAAGAACCTGGTTTTCTGGTTCATCTCCATGATAAATTAGCTAAGTGATCTTGAGTGAGTCTGCTGGGCCTCTCTGGACTCCAATTTCTTCATTCATAAAACCAGAAGCCCAACACCAGAGCTACTGAGACCTTTCTCTGGTTGAAGTAAGGAGCTGGGAGAGGCAGAGCCCGGCTCTTTTGGCCTACGTGCCTCCACGACCTCCCCCCCGGCACCATCAGTGCTCCTCGGGGTCCCTCCTTGTACCCCAGGGCTCCTCAGACCACCGAACACAGCTTGTCTAGAAGCCCTCTATGGTCCTCTCGCTCACTAAAATTCTCCAATCTGTATGAGTTTTTCTCTTATCATTAAGTTCCTGAAGCTGAAGTTCATTTATAGTTTGTCTGGAGAAACAGATTTGCCTACATTTTTAATGGGAGACTGACTACCTTATGCTTTTTCAAACATTTGAACATCTACTGCTCCATCTCCCTGAAATTCATCCTGTTCCCTTTCATTCTCCCTTCCTGTAACACTT
>NW_011914292.1:0-1532 GCF_000151845.1 Pteropus vampyrus | reverse complement strand
TATGCTTAAATTTAAGAAACCGCTAAACTGTTTTTCAAGTATTTGTTCCATTTTTTCATTCCTACTAGCAGTATGTAAAAGTTAAACAGTTATTCTACATCGTTGCCAATGCTTGGTATGACAGCCTTCTAAATTTAAGACATTGTAATTGGAGTATAGTGTTATCTCATTGTAGTTTTTAATTTGCTAATGATTTTTGAGCACCTTTTCATATGCTTGTTTGGCATCTGTGTAACTTCTTTGGTGAAATGTCTTTTTTTTGCCTATTTTTGAATCGGGTTGTCAGTTTTTATATTTTTTTAATAGTTTTGAGAATGTTTATATAACTGGACACAAGTCCTTTATCAGGTATGTAACTTATAAATATTTCTCCAAGACTGTGCCTTGTCTTTTTATTTTTTTTATGCCTATAGCACCTGGTCTTCCTAGGTGGTCTCCCATTTAAGTACCAACCAGACCTGTCCCTGCTTAGCTTCCGAGATTAGACATTGGGCTTGTTCAGGGTGGCATGGCTCTAGACCATGGACCGTGGCTTCACTGGGGCACGAACCCAGGACCTTCTGCATGTAAAGCAGACATGCTAACCGCTACACTATGGAACCACATCCTCTTTTTATGCTCTTACCAGTGTTTTTGAAAGAGCAGATGTTCTTGATAATCAATTTTTTTCTTCTATAGGTTGTGCTTTTGGTATTATTTCCAAGAAACCTTTGCCTAACCCAAAGTCACAAGATTTTCTGCTATACTAGGAGATTTATAGTTTTAAGTTTTACATTTAGGTTATGATCTAGCTTGAATTAATTTTTCTATTCTATGTAGTGTGAGGTATGGATCGAAGTTAATTTTTTTCTTTCTTCCATTCTTTTTTTTTTTTTTTTTTGCATATGGAATCCAGTTGTTCCAGTTGTTTCCAGAATTTTTGGGGGGGAAGAGAAATTTCCTTTGATTTTTATAAAAAATCAGCTGTTTATAGAAGTAGATATGAACTCTACATTCTTTCCATTTATCTATTTGCCTATACTGATGCCATTTCCATACTGTCTTAATTACTGTAATTTTACAATGTCTTCAAATAAGGTAGTAGACGTTCTTCAACTTTGTTCTTCTTTCTCAGAATTGTTTTGGTTATTCAAGTTACTTTATACTTCGATATAAATTTTGTAATCAACTTGTCAATTTTTACAAAAAGGCTATTGGAATTTTGGTTGGCATTACATTGAATACATAAATCAATTTGGAGACAGTTGTCACCTTAACAGTAGTAAGTCTTCCAACCCAACCTCGTACAGGTGTCTATTCATTTATTTTAGGTCTTTTTAAAGTTTTCTCAGCTATAGTTTGTAGTTTTCAGAGTACATCTCTTGTACATCTTTTTTTTTTCCATTTTATCATTAAGTAGTTCATGTTTTTGATGTAGTTAGTATAAGTGATCTTGAATTTTTTTCAGTTTCCAATTGTTCTTTGACAGTGTATGGAAATACAATTAAATTTTGCATATTATATCCTACAATCATGCTAAACTCACTCCTAAT
>NW_011914291.1:0-4316 GCF_000151845.1 Pteropus vampyrus | reverse complement strand
TCACTTATTTTTATATTATTTGGGAGATTTTACAAATATTATTATTCTGCTATTAATTTTAAATTTCATTCCATTGTGGTCAGAAAACAAACTTTGTATAACAAATTTTAAAAATATTCAAACTCATTTTATGGCCCCAAATATGGTTTATCTGTGTAAATGTTTCATTTACAGATTGAAAATAGTGTATATTGTTTTTTTGTGGCATATGCTACATCTGACAATTGATATGTGTATAGTTTTCTAGAGATGCCATAACAGAATAGGGGCTTAAACAACTGAAATATATATATGTTTTCACAATTCTGGACAAGGTGTTAGCATGTTTGATTTCTTCTGAAGCCTCTCTCCTTAGCTTGTAGATCTGTCTCCCTCCTATGTCTTCACATAGTCAGCTGTGCATGTCTGTGTCCTAATCGCCTCTTCTTATGAAGACACCAGTCATATTAGATAAAGTCCACCTTAGTATCCTCATTTTAACTAAAATACTTCTTTAAGGACTCCATGTCTAAATATAACCACATTCTGAGGAAGAGTGGGGTGGCACAATTCAGCCCATAACACTATGGTACAAGTATTTTATGTCTTTTCTTATATTTTCCTACCTATTCTTCTAATCACTACTGGATGAGTGTTGGAATAACCAACTATAATATAGATTTATTCATTTTCCCCTGAATTCCTATTAGTTTATGCTTTATATTATGTGTATAGTTACAATTCTTATGCTCTTGTTGAATTTACCCCTTTATCTTTCTGAAATGGCTCTTTTCATGCTTGATAAAGTTTTGCTCTAAAATCTGTTTGATTTGATATTACTGTAACTACTACAAAATACATATATTAATTTATTATAATTTTATTGTAATATATGTATTTTGTATGTATATGTATGAGTTTATATGTGTGTGTATAAAATCTAAAATGCAAGATTACGAGCTTCAATTAAATTCTAGTAGAGTCAGAATTCAAACATATTTTAAAAGACAATGCAAAGATTGTGAGAAATCGTTGTGCTGCCTGCAAGAAATCCACACAAGTCAAAAAGAACAACAACAAAAAAGCTAGAGTAGTTATATTAATATCAAATCAAACAGATTTTAGAGCAAAAATTTATCAAGCATGAAAAAGGCCATTTCAGAAAGATAAAGGAGTAAATTCATCAAGAGTATAAGAATTGTAACTATACACATAATACATATAATAAACAAAATCTATTCATTAGTGCTTTCTCTGACACTTTTAAGCCAACTGCGGACCACCTGAGGTCCAATTATGACACTTTGTGAAAGAAATATTGAATTTTGACAAGGATAAGAAGGATATTTAATCTATGATATTTTATTTTTCAGCCCTTAGTTAAGAAAGTTCTCCTAATGATATTTTCATTGAGTTCAAATTAAGAATTATCTTGGTGACTCATTACAGTACTTAGAGCTAACACTTTGCTATTGAATATAAATAAAAACTAGGAAATTTTTCAGAATGTTTAATTTGATTCTGCTCTACTTATTTAACTCAGATTTACATGCAATGAGAAAACTTTTGCGCAGACAAATTTTTTTCAGGTCCATAATATTATAATTAAAAATTGCAACAATATCAACAATTATTTTAAAGATGTATTTTAATGAACACTAATAATTAGTTAACTCTAATTATTGCCACTAAAAACAAACATTAATTTCTAAAGTCTTTTATAAAGTAACCATTTAATTAAAGCATGTCAGATATACAGAAAATTCCACACATTGACTACAAGAATAGTTAATAAATTTTCCAAAATGATCACACCTGTGTAGTCACTAACTTCAAGAAGAGAACATTATTAGCACCCAGTATCTTATAACTCATCTCAACCACTATGCTGTCTTGAATTACTTCTCTACATATCATTTTATTCATTTTAGAAACATATACAAAGCAGAGTGTATAGTATGTTTATTTTGTGTCTAGCTTCCTTTGCTCAAAATTTTGGTCTGAGATTCACGAATATTGTTAAATGTACTTATAGTTTGTTAATTTTTATTATTCATAGCATTTTTTGATACATAATACATAACAATGTATATTCATGCTACTATTGATGCGTGTTTGTTTCCAGATTTTAGCAATTGTGTATAACGCCGCTGTAAACATCCTTATACATATTTTCTTGGAGTACATACATATGTATGCATTTCTAGGGGCAGAATTACTGGATCATATGGCATGTGTAAGTTCAACTAGTAGATCATGTTTTATGGAATTAAACTCTCTTTGGCAGTGTATGAGATAAGTGATGGCTACAAATATTGTATCATGGTATTTTTATTGCTCTTCATGTCAATCATTTGGTCAGTGTGTATTGATATCTCACTATGTTTTGACTTTTTAAAATGTCTGCAATGACTTAGTGACATTGAATACTTTAAAAACTATTGTTTGGTCATTTGGAAATTCTTTTATTTAAAGTACTTATTCAAGTATTTTTTTAATTTAAATGTCTTCATTTTTCTGTTGTATTGTTTATCTGGCTGTAACTGATTTTTAGGAAATTTTTACATATTCCTTTTTATTTTTATGTACTATAACTGTCTTTTTTCTCACTGTAGCTTGACTTTTTACTCTTAACTGTATTTAAAAAATCTCAATTCTAATGTTGTTTAACTTAATCTTATCTTTAATGGTTAGTGATATCCATGTACTGTTTAAAAATTCTTTTCCCAACAAAATTTATAATTTTCTACTATGTTATCTTTTAGAAATGTTATTAGTCTATGTTTTATATTTAGATTTTTATATTAGTTTGCCAGGGCTACTGTAACAAAATATCACAAATTGGATGGCTTAAATGCAGAAATGTGTTGTCTCAAAGATCTGGGGACCAGAAGTCTGAGATCCATGTGTTGGCAGAGTTGGTGTCCTTTGAGGATTCTGAGGAAGCATCTGTCTCATGCCTCTTCCATAACTTCTGGGGTTTTCTGACAGTCTTTGGCATTCCTTGGTATGTAGAGCATCTCCTTGATCTCTGCCTTCATCTTTATATACGACTTTCTCTGTGTTTATATCTATGTCTAAATTTCACCTTAAAGTAAGGATACAGTGATATTGAATTAGGGACCTATTCTACTCCAATATGATCTCGTTTTAACTAATTGTATCTACAATGACTCTATTTCTAAACAATATCAAATTTTAAGGTACCTGGGGCTAGGATGTCAACACATTAATTTTGAGGGGATACAATTCAACCCATTACAGATTGCTTTTCATAAAAGGTGAGGGCATTCTTTGTTTTACCCTATGGACATCCAATAAACTAACACCATTTATTGATAAGACTCTTTTCTACTGCTTTGCTTTTCAGTACTGGCTTATTCATACATTAAAAGTTTATATATGCCTGAGTTTGTTTCTGGAGACTGTTTCTTACGTTAGTCCATTTGCTTACCATTGTGCTAATACAAGTCTGTCTTAATAGTTTAAACATCTTTGTCTTATGCAAATCTTCCCACTTTGTTTATTTTCAACATTTTCTTAGATAGGATGTTTCATTGTGTGTGTGTGTGCATACACACGCACGTGCAAGTGCATGTGATTCAACCTACAAATTTTCACCAAAAAAAAACCAACCCACTTAATAATTATATAGTTCTATTTGGAGAATATCTTAAAAATACTGAGTCTTCCAGTGATTCTTGAATATGTTATATTCCCCCTTTACTTATCTTCTTTAAATTCTCTGAAAACAATTAGAATTTTTCTTAGGTACTTAATGTATTTATGCCTTTAGAAATAATTTTATGTTAATTATTTTTTTAATTTGTTGTTTGCATATAGAATTGCAGGTGTTGGCCTTGCATTCAGCTGTTATTTAAATTCACTTATTAATCCTAATATTTTATTTGTAAATTGTTGGTTGATTTTCCACATGCACAATTATATCATCTGCAAAAATGACAGTTTAAGTTTTTCTTTCCACTCTTTATATAATTCAATTGTTTTCTGACTTATTACACTGGCTAAGACTCCAGCACAATGTTGAAAAACAGTAGTAACTGCATCCCTGTCTCATTTCCAATTTCAAGGCAAACACTTTTGATTAATCATCATTCAGTATTTTATTTGCAGTAGATTTTTTATAGATACCTGTTTCTGGATATTTATATTAGTTTTCTCTTACTGCATAATAAATTAGCATAAACTTAGCTGCTTAAAATAACTTAATTATCTCTCAGTTCTATAGGTCAACAGTAGCTAGGTTTTCTGTTCAGGTTACCACAAGGTTGAAATCAAGTGTCTTCCAGGCCAAATTCTCACCTGGGAGTTCTAGA
>NW_011914290.1:0-2787 GCF_000151845.1 Pteropus vampyrus | reverse complement strand
TTTTTAATGTTATGAAGTATTTCAATATAGAAGTAAATATGTGTATATTTATATACATACTGTATAGATATTTTATATGTAAATATTATATATAAACGATATCATTAATTTTATATATATTAAAGATACACTCAACTTATATACTTTTATCATTGTTTTTATCATATGGAAGAATAATTTATGGATTTACAGGTGCACTTTCTCTAGTTTTTATTTTTAAATCTCTGTAGCTCAGAAACCAAAATACTGTTTGGCAGAGTGTATATTTAATATATGTGTGTTGACTTAAATAAAGAAGGCATAATTTAATATTTCATGTCTTTTCATTGTTCTCTATCACATATTTATTGTGTTAATGCTTTAGTCCAACAAATTTCATGTCTTTGGAGAGTTCTTAAGTCCAATATCAATATAAGACTTTTCCCCCTTGAATCACTAGAGAATTAGAAATACACATAAATTAATGATACATTTAAGTTACTATGCAGTGACTTAGGCACTAGGGTAAATATGACCTAATCCTCTAAAGTGTAATTTACATTTTCTGTGTTTTCTTACCCTTCTCATATTTGTGTGTCCTTGCTAAAGAATCAGATAAATGTTAAGAATGCATTTATGTCAAAAAACCCATCTGGTTTGTTAAAAATGAAAGTTTAAGAGCAGCTTTCTCTAGAACTTTAATTTGGTTCTAAAAAAAAATCAGTATAATAATACAAGGTACCATTGCCTTAAGAACTGAGTTTTTAAAATTTTCTCATCTCTCATGTATTTCCCATTCTCAAATTTATTAGTGGAGGAAGGCCTGTGGTTTGAATTTTACCCATAAGAATTATTATGTAACAATTGAAATTTTGTCCTTAATATCTTAAGAAACAAAATGAAATATGGCTTCTGTTCTTGTTAATTCTAGAGAGAATCTACTGTAGTATAATGCAATTTAGAATTTGAGTGGAAGGTATTGCTCAAAAACTATCTGTTTTTTTTTTGGGGGGGGGACTGGATTTAAGTATTCCATATGCTTTTCATTTCATATTATTTAAAAAAATCATTATTAAAGAAATCTTATCTCAAGTGAAGAATAAATGAGCATGTTAAAGAAGTCCAGTATTATGATCCTTTTCAAAGAATTTATGCATACAAGTGAAGAACACAGATTCTTTAAAAATATATATACCTATCTTCTCACAATGCTGCCAGAATAAAGGTTTTAAAGTTCCAGTGCTCTTGACTTGACTGAACGAAATGTTCTCATTTCCAAACCTAGTCACTTGTTCACCTGCATGTAGGTTTGTCCCTTCCCTCCACACGCAGTGAGGATAAGCACTAATTGATATCAGCAGAATGACATCACCTTTCTCAAGCTCAGGGAGTAAGAACAATCATTTTTCTCTTTACCAGAAAGAGATAGTTGGCTCATTAAGTATGTTCTCGTTATTCCATTTTGATCTTCCTCATAGGAAGAATATATGGTTTGAATTGTCAAGTCATTGATTTAAATAATTGTTCTTCCTCTCCTGATTCTGGTATTTTCCAGTATAGGGAAAAAAATTATAAAGCATTTATTTTTTAATATATTTTTGGATATATATATTCTCTAATGATGTATTTTTTCAGGTGAATTACAATGATCGAATACATAGATAAAATATTAAAAGCTGAATGTAAAACTGAGTTTGGTTGGCCTTTTTTCAAGGAATTAATTGGATCACTAAGACCACTCAATATATCATTATATTGGAAATTTATATTACACTAGGTATTATGAGATATAAAATATTAGGCATGGACATCTTGAATTTTACCTGAAAAGTTTAAATTACTGAAGTTTCATCAGGACTCTAGATTAGAGCAACCAGATTTAGAAAAAAACAGAATTTTTACTTAAATTTAAATGTCAGATAAAACAAATTTTTTTTAGTATAAGCATGTGCCATGCAATATTTGAAAAATTCTTATATTTAAAAAATTTATTGTTTATTAAAAATTCAAATTTAATAGAGTATCCTATATTTTTTCTGGCAACCCTACTCTACATTATGTAAGTATATGAAAAACCATGGAACAGACACCAAGGGTGCCATTCTCCAATCTCGTCCCATCTGGTGACCATCAGATTGTTCCGTATCTGTCTGTTTCTGGTCTTTTGTTTGTTTGTTTGTTTGTTTGTTTGTTTGTTTGTTTGTTTTGTTCTTTATATTTCACATACAGATGAGGTGGTATGGCATTTTATCTTTCTCTGCCTGACTTATTTCACTTAGCATAATACCCTCCAGGTACATCTTGTTGTCACAAATGGTAAGATTTCATTTTTTAATGGCTGAGTAATATTCCATTGTATATATGTACTCCCTGTTCTTTATCCAATCATCTATTGATGGGCACTCAGGTTGATGCAAATATTTTTTGATAATAAAATATTTCAGATACTGTATCAACTACATTTCTTTTCTCTGGAGACTCTTCTGTTTCAAATTGTACAGAGCTCTTTAGGCTGCTGCAGAGCTCTCTGGCACTTCTGTGTGCTGCTCTCTCAAATATTTCTATTTTGTGGATTCCACATCTTTTGATATTGTTTTTCTCTCCCATTTTGCTAGAATACCTACTCTTAATGCTTCACAAGGAGAGCATTGAAGGTTATATATTTTTACTTTTTCCATGTCTAAATGTGCCATTAGTTTACTTAATTGGTCACACTTGTTTAATCATTTGGCTAGATCAGAATTTCTAGGTCAAACATCTTTTTCCTTTAGACTTTTAAAGGCGTTACCCATTGTCTTCTTGTTCCCA
>NW_011914289.1:0-3445 GCF_000151845.1 Pteropus vampyrus | reverse complement strand
ATACAATTACTTAAAGTTAATACAGTGATCACTGAAATTTGAACATTATTGGTAGACTGATGTAACTTATTAAATTGTACTAAAATTTGTGCATATTAGAACTATGCAAGAAAAGGAATGCCTGTAAATTTTTCATTTTTCCATCATTATACCTTGGGCTATGCCCTGATGTCAAATATTTAAATATAATAAAAGTTGAAACAAGTGAATCTTAACTGGGATGTATATGGTTTAATCTTGCTTAGGTCACACATAAAGCACTCAATGTTGAACAAATGTGTTTTCTAGAAAGGCCCTCATGTTACATGGAGGCTTGGGGACAATTAAAATCCATCCATATATAACTGAGGCACAGCATAAGAAACAGGCTGAGTGGCATGGTGAATATACCCAGGAAATACAAAATCCATCATTGGGCTGTTTATAGTCTTGTAAATTTTGATTAGGAAAGGAAAGATCTTCAGCGGAATTGTTCTCCCTGAGAGTAATGTATGAAATAGATCACAGGTGTGGGAAGATTTGTTCCAAGGAGGAGGTTATTCATTATTTTAGTAGGGCATAGAATTATTCCTGAGAAAGAATTACTGAGTCAATGACAGTAGTAATGGAAAAGTAAGAGACCTAGACAGAGGTGCAGGAACTAAAATTTGTCAGTAGGAGATACATATGGAGAAAAGAGTCTTTTGGAGACAGCTACAGTTTCAAGCTTAAGTGATTTGAAGAAGCCTGAAGATCTGAACTTCACAAGACACTGGTTAATTTTTAATATAGCTTATTTAAAAAAGATAAAAAAACAATTGCTAGGTTCTCTCAATAGGTCTAACATGGTGTCTTTCATTGTCATTCACCTATATTTCTGGGTCCCTTAATTTATAGCATATTAAAAAAGAAATAATAAAGAGATGATGACTAGATCTACTCCTTTAAGCCTTTTTTTTATCTACAGTATCTAGCATTTTTCAGACAATATAAGCTTTTTCCTTTGTCAAAAAATTTGAGATAATTATAAATATTTATCTAAATACATGTGTATATATATATCAATAAAAAATAGATTTTACTTGTTTTGTGTTTTATTCATGAATATTTTAAATATTTAGGTGTACTTAAATTCTTTTGTTATTTTCATTTTGGTGAGAAGATTCTTTGCAATAGAGGCAACAAATAAAGGCTTTGCAATCTTTCCACATTACAGTTTTGGAAAATCAAAGGCGTGTTGCACACATTTTATTTTTTCTTAGTGTGTTTGTCATCAGTGATCATATGTTCCTAATATTCTGAGCCTCACAAATGCCATAGTACCTCGCATTTGTCTAATAACATGTGTTTGCCAACTTTTTTCTTCAAGGGAAAGCTTTTATTATAAATGCCAAGTGGGTCTGGCATAACTATTCAAATTCAGAGAATGTATGATGACATAAGCTGAGTCATGAAAAAAAGGAGAGTGAATACTTGGTAAAATCAGAACAATATTACCAGAGGATCATGCATGCTCTTGTTATCACAATCTAATTTGCCTGATAGCCATAGTATATCCTTTTATAAATCAGGCATAAAAATATTATGCATAGTTGTATTTCTTACCCAGCTCTGGTGTAATACAACCTATAATGGATTCAGATATATTTCACTGTGGCTTGTAGATGTTTCTAATGTCATATGCTAGAGTAGACAAGACTTTTCTGCTAACACAGGTAATAAAATGGTATCAGCATGTTAAAGAAGGAGAGACCTGAGGTCTAATCTTGATTCTGCCTTTCACTCACCTGTATGATCTAGAAAGAGTAAGAGAGACACACTGAGCTTCAGATCCTTTGTTTATAATTAGGGATAAAAATGATTCTTCTACTTTCGTCAGAATTTTGTCTTTAAAATAAAGAAAGAAACAAAATCTTACCATGTAAATGTATAAAGCATTATACAAATATAAGGCTTTATGATTATTATATATAAGACACTACCTTTTATACTGAAAGATGTATAACAGTCTTCACATTTATCAAACTCATATACTTTTTTTTACTAGAGGTAAAATAATGAGAAGAATCAACAGAAAGAGGAAATAACAGTATTAAAAATTATGTTAGTTATGAGTTAATAAACTCTTTATTTCACATTAAGTTCTTGAGCAGTAATGGACCGCATAGAGACTATTGAGGAATATGTTGCTGGCAGAGCTTCAAGATACATGACTTCATTTCTGAAGGAAATACTGCTATCAGTTTCTACTTCTCAGAAACCAAAGACCAAGTGTTAGTGGTTCCATTGTAGAGCTCAATTCTTCACCGACATTTGATAAAGCAAGTAATAAAAGTTTTTTTATATATTGCTTCTCAGCATAGCTCAAATACAGCAAATCTTATATTGAAGGAAAAAATGTGGCCCATAAACTTTTCTTCCTTCTAGAAATTTCTGATGAAGAAAAGAAGAGAGGAGAAGTCATTTTATCATTTTTAATGCATGTTATACCACAGTATTAATAGACACACAGGAACCAAGGAAAAACAAGAATGCCCAGAAACAGATTTGTATTTAGGTAGAGTAGTGTTAAGTGATAGAGGTGACAACATAGATCGTTAGGAGAATGAACAGATTTTTTAAATTGATTGAATTTGTAATTCTGGCTTCCATAAATAAAAAAATAAAATTCAACCCTTCTTTCAAACAACATAGAAGAGTAAAATTCAGATTAATTAAATATCTAAATGGGAAGGTAAAAGTATAAGGTAAATATTTTTTTTAAATGTAGGCTAACATCTTTGTGATTTGGGGGTGAAAATTTTTTCAATAAAAAGTAAAAGCACAAACCAAAAGGCAGAAATATAGTATGATTTAACTGTGTCAAAATTAGTGATTTCTATGCAACGAAGAATACCACAGATAAAATTCTTAAAAGGGGACCAACTAGAAGTTGTTAGTGAAGTCTAAATCTGAGAAGTGAATAGCATATAAAATTAACAAAGAATTCTTATTAATTAGCAGTAAAACTATGAGAAACACAATAGAAAAATGGTCCAAGGACAAGGACAAATTACAAAAGGAGGTCCTAAGTAACTTTCACGTAGCAATGACATGATCAACTGACCGTGCAATCAGAGAAAAGCATGTGGACTCTTTTCTTCATCTAGAAAAATAGAAATTTTAAAATTCTCAATAATACTGTTTTACTAAATATATGGGAAAATAGAAACTTCTACAAATTTCTAACGGGCATGTCAGCAAGTACAGTCTTTCTGAAAAATAGCATAGCAGCCATCCCTTGTCTTAGTGTATCCACAGGGACTCTCTCCTACAGGTTCATGGGAAGACATATGGATGTTAATTGGAGCAATTTCTGGGGGGTTGGGAAGCTCATATGGTGGAAACTTATAACACTATTCTTTGTAGCAATCAAAAACACTGAAGTTGCTGCATAGCGTGTGTGAGTACGTGTGTTCGTGTTTGT
>NW_011914288.1:0-1978 GCF_000151845.1 Pteropus vampyrus | reverse complement strand
CACACACACACACACACACACACACACATTCAGCTAATCAGTTAATAGATATGCATTTAGGGCCTATAATGTGGCAGGCCCTCTGCCAGAGACTAGAGACCCGGGGACAAACAGGATAGCTTTTGAGCTCTACCTGGGAGCTGCACAAGGTACTCTGGATTGGCACTGGGCCATAGAGCCCTGCTTCAGTAGGAAAAAGTCCCTTCTTTACATCAAAAACTACCTCTTTTTATCTACTATGCCCAAGAAACCATGAGAAGCTTTATACAGGATACAAATACATAAAATCTTTATCCTCGAACAATATTCAGTGTGAGCTAGGAGACAAGAAATATAGAGAAACAGAAAAAGGTAAATTAATAATTAAAGTGGTGCCTTCTGGAGTTCTGGAATATTCTATACCTTGATCTAGATGGGGGTTATATAGGTGTATACATATGTAAAAAGTCATCAAGCTATATACTTAAGTTATGTGTCTTATTTAAAGATTTAAAAAAATAATGCAAGGCATTATTTGTTTTATATTTATATATATCCTCATCAAATTCCAAATATGATTTGAACCTTTTATAAAGACATACACAATTACCAGATTATAAAATAAATAAGAAAGAAAACTGGAGAAAAGAATAATAAAGATAGTAAATAAAAATAAGAAGCTGGAGTTAATTCTATTACCCCCCAAATACATGCCATTAAGTCTTGGTTGTTGCTTGTGGTGGGCTGCAGTTCTGGCTCTGAGCCTATGAAAAGAAAGAGACATGACTCATGATGACCACAAGATAAAAACAAAACATCAATTCAGGAGAAGCCCAGCTATTCCGGGTTTCAAGGGCTGAGAAATATTTTTCCCATGGGTCCATGTGGAAAGGACACTGTGAAATGTAGGAACCATGTCCCCAACAACATCCATACAGTAAATTCAATAGCGCTTTTGGTTGGGTGGTTTCTTATAAAAATTTTTATGTGAGCCAATGGTATAATGACAGAGCACAGTTAAGTAAAAGCAATTATATGGGGGCCAAAATGATATAGACCAGGCTAGGAAGTGTCACACAAGTAGCACAGATATTCTCATAGTTTCAAAGCAGGGGAGCAGTGATGTCGTCTGGAGAAATTCAAAAAGACTTTATAGAGAAGAGAATATTCAGCTGGACCTTGAAGAAAGATCAGAAGATATCAGTTGATAGGAATGAGGTCATTCCTATCCCAAGTAATAAGGGGCTAATGCAACCCAAGAGGTTAAGGTAGCATGTGACAGGAAGATTTAAGGAAACAAGTAGGCCAGGCTCGTTTATGAAAAAAGAATGGGCAAAAAACCAAAAAGGTAAGTTGCAGCCAGATACTGGAGGCACCAGAAGCCAGACTAAGAGCTTAATTATTTATCTTAGAAATAAAGGATAAGACACTAAAATATTTCAGGTTTCTGGAAGGAGGAATGTTATGATAAAAGCTATTATTTAGCAAGATTAATCTGGCTGTCCTTAGCTGGATAAATTAGAAAAGCAAGCAGGAATATAAATTAGAAGGCTCTTCTCCCAGGGCTCTAAACAATGCCTTTGTGGTAAAACAGACATCTCCTCATTTTACCTGTACACAAGGTTAAAGGACTGGCTGAAGGTAATTGTTCCCAAGGCAACAATGAAGCCACACCCATAACCACAAGATAGCTCTCTCTCCTGGGCCTTGGTTTAATTTTAGGCTGTGGTTTGAAACAACAACAAAAACAGCTACGGAAACTGAGAAAGTTTTGGCTCTTTCTCAAGGCAACATGGAAAAGAAGGGAGAGTTGGAAAACAAAATATTTTGGAAGGGAGTGGAAAAGATGACCCACTCATGGCAGTTAATGCATACAAAGAAGGAATGTTTATGCTTAAAACCAGAGAGATAGGCTGCCTCCCTGGCCTCCCCACAGGAAAGAAAAGATGTTATAGAGACCTATGTAAAGGGGGAATCTTCCTCACTTGGCCAGGCTGCT
>NW_011914287.1:0-2264 GCF_000151845.1 Pteropus vampyrus | reverse complement strand
GGCCCCTTGGGAAGGGTTCCTGTCTAGGCCAAGATCAGCTGCTGCCTTTAATCACTTGTATCTATCTGGTAGGAGCTACAAAGTGATCCGTGGATGGTTGCTGCCTATGCTGGATCTGGAGGCAAGTGGGAGAGACCACGTTGCAAGCCGAGATCAGTTCCCCCAGTACTGGACCTGAGGCGGCTTAGCAAAAGGACCAGTATACCTCAAGACCTGGGGCTGCCTGCCAGCTACTTGTAAGACTCTATAATTGGAAAAGCTTTTGGGTGGTATGTGAGTTGGGTGGAGCAGAGGCCCAGGAAGTCACCGAGGTAAAGCAAGCAAATTTTATTTGGCTGATGCAGAGTTAGGTTCATGCCAATGTTGAATCTGCGGTTTCCTGTAAAAGTTTCAGATCTCAGCAAGACTGGCTGCTGTCTGCCTCAGGCCCACAGACCCCCACAATTCACCCAAGGATGCCGCAGCCCAGGGTAGCACTAGTGGCCTGCCAGCAAAAGTCTCCCCCAAAATGTGTGGGCCACATACAACTGTGTGAGCTGAGGGCTGCTTCCTTCCAAAAATGTGTGGTACAGGGAAGGTGCAGGGTAGAGCCAATAAATAAGTGTTGGCTGCCTGGCAATGGGTTGCCACAGGCAATTTGTGGGCTGGGTAGGACAGGGCCCTAGGGAGACATAGGGTGGAGCAGGCCAATCTCACCAGACCAATGTGGCTTCAGAGTTGGCCGTGTGGGGAGACGTTTCAACTCAGGCAAGATGGCACTCACCTGTAGTCTGTCCTGGAGGAAGGCCCAACAAAGGAATAATGGCACTGTTCTTCCAGCTCTCACCTCAGTGACACACAACTCAGTCTTTACCCGTATGCCTTTTGCACCTCCCAAGCTACTGGCCCTCTGCCAGAGTCCAGGGTGAGTGTTTGCAAATGAGCGAGTCTGTGCATGGGCCCTTTAAGGGGGATGTATGGGTTTTCAGGTACCTTTCATCTCACCCAGATGGCCAGATTCTCTACTGGTTTTTACAGTTACATTTTGTGGGAACTCCTCTTCCTGGGACTGGAACTCTGGGCTAAGAAACCGTTGTGTGGGACTAGAGCCCCTCATTCCTTTAAGGAGGCCTTTGCAGTCATACTCTCCCTCCCCCTGCTCAACCGCCACACACGGTACAGGACCAGCTTGTTTCTCATCTCCCTCTCCTACCAGTCTCAATGTGGCTTTTTCTTTATATCCTCAGATATGTGTGTTATGATCAGCTAGACTTCAAGTTGTTCTCCAAGTAGTTTTTTTTATAATTTGGTTGTAATTTTAATGCGCTCAAGAAAAGAGACAAATGCTGCTTCTACCTAGCCTGCCATCTTGACTGGAACTCTAGGGTTTTCTCTTGATGTTGTACATTCTATGGGGTTGACATATGTATAATGTCAAGAATCCACTATTGTAGTATTATACAAAATAGTTTCACTGCCCTAAAGTTCCTCTGTTCTCTGCCTATCATTCCTCCCTACCATCTAATCACTGGATATCACTAATCTTTCTACTATCTCCAAAGTTTTGCCTTTTCCAGAATGTCAAATAGTTGGAGCCTTTTCAGATTGGCTTCTTTACTAAGTAATATGCATTTAAGATTCTTCCGTGTCTTTTCATGCCTTCATACCACATTTCTTTTTAGTGCTGAGTAATATCCCATTCTCTGAATGTATGAGAGTATAATCTTCTACTTACTTACTGAAGGCCATCTTAGTTGCTATCAAGTTTTGGCAATTATGAACAAAGTTGCTATAAATATCCATATGCAGATTTTTGTGTGGACATAATTTGTCAATTCATATGGGTAAATACCAAGGAACATAATTGCTGGATCATATAGTAAGAGTATGTTTAGATTTAGAAGAAACTGCCAAATTGTTTTCCAGAGTGGCTATAACATTTTACATTCTTATCAGCAATAAATAAGTGTTCCTGTTGTTCTACATCCTTGACAGCATTTGGTGTTATTAGAGTTTTAAATTTTGGCCATTATGATAAATGTATAGTGGTATCTCATTGTTTTAATTTTCAATTTCCTAAAGACATTTTTTATATGCTTACATGCTATTTGTATATTTCTTTTGATAAAGTGTCTATTCAAGTCTTTTGCCCATTTTTAAATCAAGTTGCTTATTTTCTTACTGTTAAGTTTTAAGAATTCTTTGTATGTTTTGGATAAATCCCTTTTCAGATATATCTTTAAGAAATAGTTTTTCTCAGTTTATAGCTTATTTTTTATTCTCTT
>NW_011914286.1:0-2198 GCF_000151845.1 Pteropus vampyrus | reverse complement strand
AGTAGAGTGGGGTCATATGGTACTTAGGATTCTTCCTTCTAGGAGTTGGCACCATGAAACCCATCTTTTACAGATCGTTTTGGAAATAAGTTTTGTCTCTGAAATAGTGATAATAATTTTGATTAGGTTTATTAGGTTCTAGGAATAAAAGGTCCAGGTTAGCTCAAAAATAAGATAGTGGTGGATGGGCTTGGCAATAAGAAAGATGGAATTCCATGGAAATTCAAAATCAAAAATTTAACATGAGGTGGAGCTTCTGAGACATTTTTATTGAAAGGCTTTAAAGGATGCATGGCAGTGCTGTTCAAGACCTCCATGACAGGGCTTTATAGGTTCTTCACTCTAGGGTACCACTGTTAAAGTACTCAGTGATTCTTCACATATTTGAGTCTCTTGTAGCTATATATTTTTGTTTCTGCTCTCAGCTAATTTTCTTATCCTCTATTTTAGCTTTTTTTCCCCTCCCCCCCATAGCTTCTGCATATTCAGACTCTGTGGTCATTTGAGACTTTGGCTGGGTTATGACTTTGATTTGCTCAAGACCCTCATATACTCTTACTTTACCTCATGTCTACACTCACTGTATATCTGTTTAGTGCCATTTTGTGCAGCTAATATATTATTTCTCTTTATAGTTTGCAAATCCTAAAACCTAAGTATGAGACTCAGCAGTAGTTCCTTCTTGACATTTTTTGTCATTGTTGTTGTTGTTTATTGGATCTTTTTATTGGCTGCTAGCTAGCTTGCGATTGGCTGTTGTTGAGTCCAGGTGATCACATCTGGTCAATTGGCAATAGACATGGGGTCATATAACCTGGCTGTCTTGGACTGTGTTCTCAACATGGGCTATAGTAAGGTAACTTATTTTAGGTTGGATCCATGCCTATTACATGCACTGCGATTGATTGACACATTTATTACATTAACAAGAATAATTTAGTTGCATAGCCATCTGTTTAAGTATTGTATGGGCCATAGCAGTAGATGAAATTTAATAAAACTGCATTCTTTCCCTCATCTCAGTTTTTAATATCAGACTATGATTGAGTTTTACATAAGTATGCTAATATAAAAGTTTTTCCAGAGTCTCAGTGATACTTTATTTGGACTTTATTAGCTATGTAATATTTGGAAAATGATTTAAGAATTCCTGTCTTAATATGGTGCTATGCCAAAATGTGTTGTTGTGTGGGATGGATTAAGTGGTAAATCATATCGAATAAGATCTCTGATAAGGAAGTATGAATTTATTTTATTCTCTAAGATGTTTTTTTTTTTTTGACATGACATCTGTTTTCAACTTCTAAATATTTAAAGTAATGATTTAGTTTTAAAATATTTAACTATAATAAAAGAATATATTTCTGGTTATGAAAATCATATACATCATGGAAATTTGAAAAGTTTAAAAAAGAAAATTGAGAAGGAGCATAGGACTGTAGCATAGTGGGTGGTTTTACAATAAAAAAAAGAGGTTTTGAAGTCAAGTGGAATTCTAGCTCTGTGCATTATTACATTTGTGATCTTAGCTAACAATTTATTTAGCTCTCTTAACCTTATTTTTTATTCTTGACTAAATGGGAATAATCCCTTTACTTAATTCAAAGGATTGTTGTGAGGATTATAAATACTTTATAATGTAAATAAATTATTTGCTGTTGTGCCTGTTATAGAGGTTATATGTTAGCTATTATTGTTAATAGAAAGATAGAATATTTTATTTAGCAGACTACCAATTGATATTTTTTTAACTGGTATAAAACTGAAGTTTCTTATGTGCATGATTTTGAAAATGCAAATGATCTAGGGGAAGTTGATTTTCTGAGCTTTTCAATAAGATCATGCCTTAGGGTTATTTTGGTTTTAAGTGTTTGAGTATAAAGGCACCAGAGCAAGTAGAGAAATCACTGATTTTGGGCAAATCATTGGGCTTTTCTTGGCTTGATTTTCCTTAATCTTTCTGGTGAGGGCACTTTTTCCCCCCTGACTTGGCTGCTTTTGAGAGATAAATTACCTGGGTGATTTCTGAAGTGCTTTTAGGGTAAAAGTGTTCGTTGAAAACCAAAGAAGTCCCAGGATTTTGAGTTTGCAGATCATTTGCAACCCCAGAGTAACATTTTAGTGTTATTAACATTTGTGTTATATAACAAATCCTGATACCTTTTACTCTATTTCTAGCATTTTTGCTGAGAAAAAAT
>NW_011914285.1:0-2664 GCF_000151845.1 Pteropus vampyrus | reverse complement strand
AATGCAGTTGTTATAGAATTTCAGTTTTGCAAGATGAGAAAGTTCTGCAGATTGGTTGAACTCCAATGTGAATATACTTAACACTACTGAACTTATACTTAAATGGTTAAGATGGTAAATTTTATATGTATTTTACTGCAATTTTAGGAATCATGTTATTTTCAATATATACTGTATTAAATTTCACCAAATGTAAAGATACAAAACCTAATTGTTTGAATATTTAAGTTATTTATCTATGGAAAAAGAAAACTTAGAGAAAAAAATCTAGTTCACTAGAATGGAATTCTAAAGGTTTCAAAATAATCTCCTTAATCAAGGTAGCAGCTAACAGTGCAAATATTTGATGTTCTGGTGAAACTTTTCAAAATTACATGGATCTTAAAATAAAAGGTACTTTAAAATTTCAAAATAAGTTACTTCCCAATATACATATACAGGTTCTTATTGATCACATTTTAAATCTATATTGATTGTGTGCTTCTAAATTAACTTCTATTAAAAAAAAAATCCTTTAACTTTTGGTGCTCCAAACTGTTATTGTCATTACTATTATAATTTCTGATAAATGTCTAGCTAGACTCATAGAAATATTTGTCACCTTTTAGGAAGCCATGGAGAAAATATGCTTCTGCACTTTTTTCCCTTCTCTGTTCTAGAGCACCGTTTGGCTTTTTTATTTCATATATTTAGCCCTTATTAAAGCATAATTCCTTCAGAAATTTGAGGGCATGTGTTAAGTAAATACAATCCCACACAGTACTTAAAAACCTGTGTAGAATTAGAAAAAAAAAACCAAGATATATATAGTAGCACAAAACACCTCACATCTAGAGCGTTTGTTGTGTGCTCACCTTTATGCAGCCCTGGGCAGGTGCTCCCCAGAAATAGATATGGGGCTTGTAATTAATGAATGACAACAGAATCATTAATATTCCTGCCACACAACCAAAGCCATCCTGTATAAGACTAAATTCATTGTGTACAAATAGAGTGGCAAATGTCCTCAGTGAGGTGGTAATTGGAGGAGTTGTAGAAACTCTAGAGGAGTAGAATTGCAGTAGAATTTGTCTTTCTCACAGCCCCAGAACAGAGCTATTTGTGTGATTAAAGGAGGAAGCCTGGGGAACTGTTATAGGGTCAGCATTTCAGGAACAAGGTGAGACCCTGAAGCAGGTGACTAAAGAAGAGGAGCCTAGGAAAACAGAAAGGCCCAATTTAAGGTAACTGAAATCATCCCTGGAGAGAACAAAAATGTCTTTCTTCATGATAAAAATGATTCTTATGAGCTGTAAGGTAATTAGAACTTCCCATAGCATTGAAAAGGATAGATGATCAATGTCTAGATTTCACCAAATTGACACTTTCTTAGGTAAACCTGGAGGACATGGAGAAGTATGGTGGGGAGGCTGCCGGAGAATGTACATAGGGAAAAAGAAAGCCCTCTGAGTTTCCACTTATTGTTTCATCCCCGAATCATTAGGATATCTACCTACATTGAGGTTCCCACGTAGGTGAGAATCATACCCGTGAAGAAGGGGAGAAGGAGCAATCACATCAGCCCTCTGCCCTGACTTTTAAAAATGGAGACAATATCATACAGAGACTTCATCAGGATAATGAAAAGAGGGAGTTCACGTAAAAGGCAACCAGCTTCATTTGCAGGCTAGGATAGGACAAGAATAATTATTGAGAGCTTGTGGAGATTTTTAAAGCTTTCAACAGTCCAATGTCTATTGTTTTTATTCCCCTCTCTGTTTCATAGAGTATTCAGCAGCAAAACCCTAAAATAAAAAGAGTGTGATCTTTTAATTCTGGGTCAAAGAAGATCCGAAAAGCTCAAGAGATTGTATCCTAATTACATATAGGGTCTTGAGGGTGAGAGCAGCTAGAGAGAAGGGAGACACTCAAACAAATCTCTGAGATTTGGGATTAATGAGAGGTTCTGGGACAGCCTACATGGGATGGAGCGGTGAGCCCAGGAGTTTTACCCAAAAGAGATCTTGTATAAGCTCTGTCAAAATGACTAATTTTAACTTACATATTTATTATTTTTTCAGTTGAACTGCAAAAATGAGACTGACTGAATAATTTCTACTAGATATCTAGTTGTTACAGTCTAACTTATAAGCTAAACTATAAGATGAAAAAGAAAACCATCTTTTAAAGCTCCAGTGCAAGGCAAAAACAAGACATCCTAAGTAGTTACTAAGTCGTTTGCACTTTTTTCTCTAACAACAAATCTTCTGAATCAAGAGTCGTGCCAGAGAAATTTAAAAAGATACCCTACTTAATTCTAGAAAACCCCATAAAATGTGTCAGATTGACTCAATTTCACAGAACACAGCCTGCATTCTTTTCTCCCAGGCACCCTTGTTTTCATGCCAGTAGTGCACAAGGTTAAATGTCATCATCATTTTCTTCTATTTTTACAATAAAACTTTATTCTGCTTCATGGCTTCCTGCTGAGTCATCTTTATATTAGTTTCCACACTGTTGCTTGAAGGGTCTTCTTACATGGACAGTTCCAGAATACTTCATGCTCCTTCTTGCTACAGGTTCAGGATGTTTTCTACCCAACTCCCAAATGCCTGGGAGTGGCTCTCGAACCTTTCTTTCCATGCATAAAAATCATGGAGATCTTGTTAAAATGCTGACTCCCAG
>NW_011914284.1:0-2186 GCF_000151845.1 Pteropus vampyrus | reverse complement strand
GTAAAGTCAGGGTTCTCCCTCTTTCCTACAGGGCCTCAGTGTCTCTCTGTGTCTCTCTGTGTCTCTCTGTCTCTGCCCACCCACCCCTCCATCTCTAACTCATTCTCTCTGCCCCTCTGTACCCCTGTGTCTGTCACTTGTGTGTGTCTGTGTTTTTCTTTCTCCATTTCTGTTTCAGTCTCTGTCTCTTTCTCTCTCTCTGTCTCTCTCTTTCTTCTCCTCTCCGCTTTCTTTCAAAACTCTTCTTGGGACTTGCTCCGAGATTCAGAAAACAGTTCCCTTCATCCATGATGCCTTGCCCCATCTCAAGGGTCGTCATCCCACTCTGGTCCTCTGCTCTCAAATATCCCATAAATTCTTTCCTGAGAAGGGGAGAGGGACTTCAGGCATTCTCCTTTGCAGGATCTGTAAATTTTTTTAAAGGTTTCAGAGACGGCAAAGTTCACCTGAAAGAGAGTACTCTCGTATGTGGCCCTCCCTCAGGCACTTGGCACCGGCTGAATGTGACAGAGCGTGGGTATAGGGGAACTGCACTAAACTGGGACTCAGAAGACAGGGTTCCAGTTCTGCCCGTGCTGCTAATTGTCCGGCCTGGAGCCAATCACTGCTTTTCTCAGGACAGGGTGGCAATGGGAAAATTGGCCTGGGTAGTCTGGAGCCCAGATCAGCTCTAGAACTGGAACTTATGAATTATGGGTTTCTACTCGTGTCACCTTTGGTTACCCTCCCAGACCTACATGCTGCCATTGCCTAGGGGGTGTCTGCGGGTCCACCCAGGCCTCACTGCAGACACCGGCATTCCTGCTTTTTTCATTTCTTTCTTGTCTTGATCCCCATTCCCTTAGGACCCTGAATTCTTACTTACTCCAGAAGTTCAGAAGTTCTCGACTAATCGCATTCACATTGGGCTATGAAGACTGATAGCTTCTCTAACCACTCCCACATAATTTGCATATTAAAAGAAGTTTGTAGGAGGAGCCTTCACTTCACCTAAGGATTCACTTTAATGCTGGAATAGCAGCAATGGGGCTGACAGGCCCCAGCCTTCCTGACGTCTCATGAGCCAAATCACTCACTCCCTTTTTCCTGACACCTTGGCATATAGAAATTACATTAATGATGTTTCTGCTTAGATGATTCTGTCACCTGCCAAATAAATTTGGGTCATAAGGAAATTTTCATCAAATGTCACCCTATCCAGAGACAATTGTTCTTTTCTGTGAGAGGAAACATAGTCGCCTTTCAGGGTCTGCTTGGGCAGTAGTCACCTCTGCTCTCCCTGTTTTAGATCTATCTTTTCTCTTCAGGTAGAAGAAGGGACAGAGCTTCTCCCTTTGACTGGAAGTTTCCTGAAGGCAGAGGCTGTGTCTCCTTTCACCTCTGAGTCCTGTCATGCACTGGCTCAGGGAGCCTGCCCTGCCCCTAGCAGAAATTCTAGAGCAGAGGCAGGTGGGGCATCCTCTGGCCAAGCCACCCCTTGCAGGACTCAAGTCTCCTGCCCACGCTCCTGTACCAGCAGCCAGGCCCCAAACTCACTTGACCACTATTGCCTCCAGGAGCTGGAAGCAGAGCAAGGCCGCCACCATCCACTTCATGATGCCGATTCCCAACTGGCTGCAGAGGAAAAGCCACTCCAAGTAGGGCAGTCATTTATACCCTCCAGGGTTCCAACCCAGGCCCCGCCTCCCTGCTCTGGACAAGCATGACCTCAATCCCTGGTGTACCCTGTGTTCCACATATCAATTGTTTCTGTGTGTTTTCCCTCGTGAGGCTGGCTGCAAAGGACTTTTCATCTTATTGACTTTTTAAAATAAGCAATGGAGGCCAGGAGGTGTGAGCGGAAAGAGAGAACAAAGTTGGAGTGGTGAAGATTACTTCTTGTCCAGGAACCAGAAGAATGATGTGGGCATTTAGGGATGAGGGCCAGAGAAAGGTCGAGCCAGAGCGATGGCCGGGAGATCCATAGGTGGGTTTCTCATCCTCAGTACTATTAACATTGTAGAATAAATAATTCTTTGTTGTGGGCACTGTCCTGTGCCTTGTAGGATGTTTAGCAGCATCCATGGCCTCTACCTGCTGGATGCCAGCAGTAGCTCCCCAGTTGTGACAGCCAAAAAATGTCTTCAAACATTGCCAGATATCTCCTTAGGGGGCAAAATTGTTGAGAGTTGTATCTATAGGTGATA
>NW_011914283.1:0-2229 GCF_000151845.1 Pteropus vampyrus | reverse complement strand
AGGTAGGTGTGTAACTTACTGCTTATTTTACTTTTAGAACCTTTTGCCCAGAATAGCGGCCAAACTTGATGTTGCCCCAGTTTCTGACATCATTGCGATCAAGTCACCTGACACATTTGTGAGAACTATTTATGCAGGTGAGTGCACAAAGAAAATAATTAATAAACATGTTAAGTTTTTGTAAATTTTAAAAGCAGAAATTAATCTTGAAGATTGGATTTTTTAAAAAGTCATACACTTGCTTGAAATATACTATCTTATGTGTCTCAAATTCTTTTAAAATCTTGGCACATTGCACTTCATGTTCTTCATGCCCTATCATGTTTTCACTTATTTTCGTCTCAACACATGAAGTAGCTTCCCTCTTACTGAGCCGTTCCAGCTCATACTGTTGAGTTACTGATTGTGGTATTTTGGAGAGGGAAGCTTTTGTTTACATGTGCCTTATTAGTGTGGCTGCCTGTTCCAGTTACTTGCTTCCAGGCAAGTCAGCACTTGTCCTATTTATAAAGATGTTCAGTGTTAAGCAAATATCTACTGATATGATTCTTCAGTGCTACGGTCCTTTGTCCTATACTTAGTAAAGGTAGAAAACTGGCCTACAGTTATTTTTGTCTTGTCTTTGTGAAGTAAATTCTGAACCTCTAAGGAATACTTTTGTTGCCTTTCATTTTTTTTTAATACATTGTGTATTTTAGGAAATGCTTTATGTACAGTGAAGTGCGATGAGAAAGTAAAGGTGTTTTCTGTCCGAGGAACATCTTTCGAAGCTGCAGCAACAAGTGGAGGTAGTGCCAGTTCAGAAAAGGGTGAGTGTTAATTTGGGGTTTATATTGTGTTTCTTGATTTTTAGTGCATAGATTAGAGTAGTATAAGAGGCGATCTCTAGTTAAATTTCTAATGCAGAGTACTTGATAGCTCAATCTAAATGATATCCCCCATCTTATACAAAAATAAGAAATATTTATGACATGCTTTTTTTCATATCATTTTTGGTACTAGGATAGTAGCTTTGGTAGATAATAGGAGTGGAGAGAGGGTCCAAAAGATTACTGTCCTCTCACTGTTTCCTGTCATGGTCCTCGGGAGATTCAGTAAGCGTGTAGAGTGTCACACTTTGACATATTTAGTATCTTATTTTAACCTCAGAGAGATAGGGTTCTTCCCGTTTTACAGGTAGACTCAGCATTAAATGACTTCTCAAAAGTCATATAGCTAATGAGGTGAAAGCTGGAATCTAGTCCCTTTAAGTCTCTCAAAAAATCAGAGAATGAAAGAAGGAGCAGAAAAAATGCACAGTAACATACTTAAATTTTATGAAATTAATTTTTGTGTGTTTCTCTTAAAAATTCTTATTTTGGAACTTCAACTCATGGTCCTTTTTTCGTTATATATGTATCAATGCGTGTAGCATCAGATACTTCCCCGGTGGGGCTGTCGGAATGGCTTGACCAGAAATTAACAAAAAGCGACCGGCCAGAGCTAACTGGCGCCCAGGTGGTGGTGTCTGGTGGTAAGTGAGATGTGTGATGTATTGGTTTTAAAACATGACGTAAGCTTAAGATACTTTGATTTTATTAATATTTCTTTTAGAGGAGCACAGATTTTTTTCCCCCAAAGGTAAGAAGTAGGTAAGTTGCAAGTATTTTTCCCATTTTACCAATTAATAAGTGAAATCATAAACTTAATACACGATTTGGGCTTTCTGTTGCAAATCTGAGTCCCTGGCACCAGGGGGGAGCATTTTACAGATCTTGTCTCCATAACTGTAACTTGATATCTTTGTTTTGTTGACCGACTTCCATGTTATTCTGAAGAGTATGGTTGCTTCTGAATCGTAAAAAGAGCAGGTTGGACTCAGGGCCCTGTTGTATGCTTCCTAACCCTTCACTCTACTTTGAAAGATTCCCAGTGCTGGCTGGGTCGGTCCCTGTGAATAACTCTTTGAAAGTTTCTTCACATTTAGTATCAAAGCTGTTAATATTGTGCAAGACTTTCTTCTTTTTGTATGTCATGCTCCTTACTTTAAAAAAACAAACAAACTTTATAGTCTGCTATGATTTTAAAATCTTTCCAAACTAAACATCGAGCAAAATAATTAAGCATCCAGACGGCTCTGTATTGCAAGGGCCACTGAGAAGAAATAATGTAATATTTCAAAAAGATATTTCTGACTCTTTTATTCACTTATTTCTTCAAGAAATGTTTATTGGGTGTCTTTTCCATGCC
>NW_011914282.1:0-2424 GCF_000151845.1 Pteropus vampyrus | reverse complement strand
TTTTACTCCTGTCTCTTATTATGCCCAGGTAAGTGGGAAATGGCAATAATGTATTAAATGTTAAAGATTTTTTGACAATATCTTATATTTGTATGTCATTAATATTGAAATACATGTATATAAGAATCAGGGATTGAAATATTAAATGTCAAATAGTACTATTAACTCTGCTATATTATACTGAGTATTATTTCGAGATTGTAATTTAAATTGTCTCTCTTTGATATAGACAACCTGTCTTATAGCCACTTTTTACCATTTTTTAATTCCTTGACTTTACATGGATTTATTAACTTCTTTAGCTTATAATGTCCTTGATGGTTTTAAAGATGGGAGGAGGTAGGAATAATATAGAGAACCCACAAATTTTACCAGAAGCCATTGTTTTTAAGCAAATATTAAGAACATACAGTTTTTATGTCTGTGTGTGTAGCTGTTTAGGTCCTCAATTGTGAGTGGTTTGAACACAGTAGAACTTTGTGTTTAAATTATTCTGGGAAAGGATATTGTCCTCACTGAGAAAACTTTAAATTTATCTTTTAAAAGAAAATGTATGTGATTGATAAGGGTATGACAAGCTCATAGCTCTCACTAAAATTACTCCTCACCTTCAAATCTTTGCATTCAACACCATGTTTTCTACCACACCCTATGTTCTGTTTAAGCTTACTATCTAGTTGGCCTTTGTCTCTTCCAACTATGATCTAACCTTTCTTCCATGTTATTTGCCATCTCCTCAGCCAGTCTCGAAATCAGAACACTTCAAGCTGTTTCCTTTTGTTCCAGAAACTATTAAAATTCCATCTGTTATTCTCACAAGTAAATATTGAATTTATTATTTTTTCCCAAATCTTAGAGCACATTACTAACTTTATTCTCATTAATTTACAAAGTAGATAAAGCAATAGTTATTTCTAAAATATTGATATGTCACAATGTACTGTATTATGCCATTTACAAAATACTTTCATATTATGTTTGCATTTAATTATTACAATAACCCGGTGGGGAGCATTTTATCTACTTTATAGTTAAAAAACGGAGACTCAAGATAATTAAATGACTTGTTTAAGATTGCAAAGCTATTAAGGCTACTCCATTTAACCCATGTTTTCTGACTCTAAGTTAATGGCAAAGTTTGTTCTCCCATAGCACTTTTACATCAATTATGGTATATGTTCATTTATATCTTAATTATGTGTTTACATATCTGCCTCCTTTACTAGACTGTAAACTTTTTGAGGGCAGGCACCAGCTGTTATTTGACTTTATACCTTAGGTGCTTAGTAGAGTGACTGACATAATATAACCACTCTATAAAATTTGTCAAATAAATGAATGAAATCAAGAAATCCTCACAAATTATTGTAGTTCAAGAACAAAGGTGAAATAAAATTCCAAAAGAAAATTTGAGGAGCGGTTTTCCAAGAATATGTAAGAAAATTTTAAGGTCTCTAAAGCAAGAAACAAGAGAAAGAGTTGGTGAAACCACTTCATGATCATAGTATTAAAGAGGCATAGGGTGGAGAGAGACAGGATAGTTTTTTGACTTGATTTTTAAATTTTTTAACAGATTTATTGAGGTATAATTCACATTTATACAACTCATCAATTTAAACTATACAATTCAATGACTTTTAGTGTAATTACAAAGGCGTACATCTATAACTACAGTTAATTTCAGAACATTTTCAGTACCCTGAAAAGAAAACCTGTCCTTATTAGCCATCACCTCCAAACACTCATCGCCTCTAGCCCTAGGAAACCACTAACCTACTTTCTCTCTCTTTAGATTTATTTATTCTTAGATATTTCATATAAATGGATTCAGACAGTCTATGGCTGAATGACTGTATTCAGTCAGCCTAACATGTTGAAGTTTCATTTGTATTGTAGCACATATTAATGTTTCATTCTTTTTTATGGCTGAATAATATCCCATTGTTTGGATATACCACAGTTGCTTATTATTCTCTTCATCAGTTGATGAACAATTTTGGTTGTTTCTACCTTTGGGCTACTGTGAATAATGCTATTATAGACATTGTGTCTAAGTTTTCATATGGGCATATGTTTTTATTTTTTTTGGATATATGTCTAGGAGTGGAATTTTCAGATCACATGGTTATTCTATGTTTAACCATTTGAGGAACTGTGAGACTGTTTTCCAAAGTGGCTGTCTATTTTACATTTCCACCAGCAGTTCATGAGAATTCCAATTTCTTCATATCCTTGCTAACACTTGTTACTGTCATCTTTTTATTAGCCTTGTTTTTTATATAAAGGGCTAAGGAACTGTGCTGAAAGGACTGAAACTTTAGGGAAGAGAACTTTCCCATATGATTGGGGTTTCTAGGATCAATGATATTTGAATATATATGAAGAAATCAAGACAATAGACTATTTTCTGATATTTAAAAAATT
>NW_011914281.1:0-1753 GCF_000151845.1 Pteropus vampyrus | reverse complement strand
TACATACTTATGATAAAATTTAATTTATAAGTTAAACACAGTAGAGAATAATGATGACTAATAATAAAATAGAAGAATTATAGCAATATACTTTAATAAAAATTATGTGAATGTGATATCTCTCTCTCTGTCTCTCTCTCTCCAGTATTTTTTATATTTTTTAGTCCAGAGCAGTTCCTGAATCTGCGTAATCATCCCTCGCTTGCAATAAATGGCTGGGTGTCACTCATTTTAGGGGATCGCTTGCTGAAGTCTTCCTATTGGCTTGGTGCTTTCTGGTATAACTCAGTGCTATCATCAGAACGTTTCTGTTCTGTCTTCCACCCACAAAGTTAAAGCTTTTTTCCATCTTAACTAAGCACTTATCATGCACCATAGCTATAGCTTTTGCAGTTTGAGGTGCAACAGCAAAACTGGAATGAATTGCTTCTTTTTTCTTCACAATTTCATGGATAGAAGATTTGTTTTTACCATAGGTCTTTGCAAATTCAGCATAAGATTTTTTTATTCTTTTCTTAAGTCAAGAACTTTCATCTTTTTACTTCAAGGAAGCACTTTATGGTGTCTCTTTGGCATATCGGATTTGCTAGCATCACTACTCTTGCACTTTGGGGACATTATTAAGTAAAATAAGGGTGACTTGAACAAAAGCACTGCGGCACCATGACAGTCGATCTGAGAACCCACACAGTTACTAAGTGACTAATGGGTCCCGGGAGCCTCTTTGATATGGAGATGCTGTAGAAAGGGATGATTCACTTCTCAGGCAGGATGGAGTGGGATGGCATAAGATTTCATCATGCTACTCAGAATGACCACAGTTTAAAACTTATAAATTGTTTATTTCTGGAATTTTCCATTTAATTATTTTGGATCACGGTTGACTGCGTGATCTAGTTCATGGTTTGACGTGAACTAGAAACCGCAGATAAGTAAAACCACAGAAAAGGAGGACTACTTTTATTATTGTTGTTATTGTTATTATTATTATTATTATTATTATTCCTATTGTAATAAGTGAGGTTTGAGGTTTTCAAGAGATGAAGAGGAGAAAGACATTATGCACATGTCTCTTACTTTGACTTCTCTTTTTCTTTAGTAGAAGGTTGTAAGGGCTGGTGCATGATCTTATAGGTCCATTCTTGGGATGCAAGGTGCCTGAATACTTTCCAGATCTTGGAATGCCATGCTTGTGAAATTCCAAACTTTGAATGCCAGGTTTGAGCTTACCACAAACTAGTTTTTAGGTCTGATTGAGACAAGTCTTCTGTTTGGTTGGCTGAGACTAATTTTTTGTGGAATTGCTTATATAATATTTATACTTCTAGAGAAAGCATTTACAGTTTACTTCTCCCATATTTAAATAGACCATGAGACAAAGAAAATTATTCTATTTTCACTTACTTTATCAACTACTTAGAGATATGATCAAATTTCTTTCCTTATTAAGAATGTTAAGCAGGTTGCTCTGTTACATTAAAAAAGAGTCTCAGTTCCTTAGTTCAGCATTTAGCGTCTTCAGTGATATGATTTCATTGTCCTTAGCATCATTTCCTACAGGCTTACCCCAAATTTCAGTAGTTTCCAGTAATTTTCTGAGATTTTCTACATTTTTAAATCCACTATTCCTAAAATGCTCTTTTTAAAATTGTCTGTCGTCATCTTATTGAATATTCTGTGCATCTGTTTGTCCATCTATCCATCCATCCATCCATCCATCCATCCATCCATCCATCCATCCATCCATCCAACC
>NW_011914280.1:0-1934 GCF_000151845.1 Pteropus vampyrus | reverse complement strand
ATCACGTGGGCTTCATCCCAGGGGCACAAGGATGGTTCAACATATGCAAATCGATTAATGTGATACATCATTTAAACAAATTAAAAAATAAGAATCATGTGATCATATCAATAGATGCAGAAAAAGCCTTCAACAATATACAGCATCCATGTATGATCAAAACACTTAGCAAAATCGGTATAGAAGGAAAGTACCTTAACATAATAAAGGCCATATATGACAAACCCTCAGCCAACATTATACTTAATAGTGAAAAACTAAAAACCTTCTCTTTTAAGATCAGGAACAAGACAAGGTTGTCTACTATTGCCACTGTTATTCAATATAACATTGGAGGTCCTAGTGAGTGCAATCAGGCAAGAGAAAGATATAAAAGGCATCCAAATAGGAAACGAAGAATTTAAACTGTCACTATTTGTGGATGACATGATTCTCTATATAGAAAACCCTAAAAATTCCACAAGAACACCACCTGAAACAATAAGCAAATACAGTAAAGTCTCTAGGTACAAAATCAATGTTCAAAAATTCATGGTGTTCCTATACTCTAATAATAAAGTGTTAGATAAGGAAGTGGAAAAAATAATTCCTTTTGCGACTGCAACAAAAAGGATAAAATATTTAAGAATAAATCTAACAAAACATGTGAAGTACCTATATAATGAAAACTATAAGACCCTATCAAAAGAAATCGAGGAAGGTACAAAGAAATGGAAAGATATTCCATGTTCTTAGATTGGAAGAATCAACATAGTTAAAATGACCGTACTACTTAAAGCATTATACAGATTTAATGCAATCTCCATCAAAATTCCATCAGTATTTTTTAAAGAAACAGAACAAAAAAATCGTCAGGTTTGTATGGAAGCACAAAAGTCCCCAAATTGCCAAAGCCAAGCTGAGAAAAAAGAACAAGGCTGGAGGCATCACTCTGCCTGACTTCAAATTATATTACAAAGCAACAATAATCACGATGGCATGGTATTGGTAGAAAAACAGAATCATGGACCAGTGGAACTGTATCAAGAGTTCAGAAGTAAACCCATGTTTATATGGGCAAATAATTTTTGACAAAAAAGCCAAAAACATACAGTGCAGAAAAGAAAGCCTCTTCAATAAATGGTGCTGGGAAAATTAGAAAGCCACGAGCAAAAGAATGAAACTAGACTTTTGCCTATCACCACACACCAAAATTAACTCAAAATGGGTTAAGGACTTGAATATAACACCTGAAACAATAAAATGCATAGAAGGAAACATAGGGACTAAACTCAAGGACTTTGGACTTAAAGAGGATTTTATGAATTTGACCTCAAAGGCAAGGGAAGTAAAAGCAAAAATAAATGAATGGGACTACATCAAATTAAAAAGCTTCTGCACAGCAAAAGAAACCGTCAACAAGATAAAGAGACAGCCCTCTGAATGGGAAAATATATTTGCAAGCAATGCCTCTGATAAAGACCTAATATCCAAATATACAAAGAACTCGTATAACTCAACAGCAACAACAACAACAATCCAATCAAAGAATGGCCAGAGGACCTGAACAGACACTTCTTCCCAGAGGACAAATGGCCAACAAACATATAAAAAGATGCTCAACATCACTAGCTATTAGGGAAATGCAAATTAAAACCACAATGAGATACCAACTTACACCTGTTAGAACAGCTGTAATCAACAGGACAAGTAATAAATGTTGGAGAGGATGCGGAGAAAAAGAACCGTCACACTGCTGGTGGGACTGCAAATTGGTACTATGGAAAACATTTATAGGGGTTCCTCAAAAAACTAAGAATTGATCTACCATATGATCCAGCTATCCCTCTACTGGGTATTTACCCCAAAGACTTGAAAACCCATATCCGAAAAGATATTTGCACATCGATGTTCAGAGCAGCACTATTCACAGTGGCCAGGACATGGAAGCAACC
>NW_011914279.1:0-1917 GCF_000151845.1 Pteropus vampyrus | reverse complement strand
AATTACCGGGTTAAAAAAGAACTGTGTAAATGCAGATGAGGGCACAGGTGCCTGCCACACGGAGAGCATCCAAATTATACTCAGTTTGTCTAGAAAAACTGTTCCTTCGCTGTCATCTTAATGGCAGAGGGCGTCAAGGTTTGAGAAATCAGCTCTTTGAAGAGCAGCCCACGTGGCCGGGGCGCTGAGGGGCCAGTCGGCCTGTGGGGTGACCACGGAGCCCCCGCAGCTCCGTGCCGCAGCCTGTGAGGACCCGAGGACACTGCTTCCTGCCTCGGCCTCTCCGCCCACGCGAGGTGTCCCGCGGTGTTTACGCAGTGTGTCTCTAGTCACACTTAGCGAGTAAATCTTGAACTGTTCGATTATTGATTTCTATGGGAAAAAATCTAAATCAAGCTCTTTCTTTACCGTCACTGTGGCAGCAGCGAAGAAAATTCTAACATTTCAAAGTGTTGAAAAGTGGCGTGACTACTGCCCTCTCGTCTGAGTTTCCGCGCACGTGGAAAACACTCGAAACTCTGCCTCCCTGTTCAAATGCTGCTTTATTTTTATAGTTAATGGACAGTTCACAGCTTACACTGCATGCGTCACTCCTCAATTACTGTTAGAAGTATTGGGGTATCACAACCATAGCCGCCATCTGAGGTTTTTCTAGTTGGTTGTTTCTAGTTTCGTATGTGGTGTTTATTTTTTAAAACCCTGAGGAGTGTGTTTCGGAATGGCTGTGAGTCTGCTCTTCTTGGTCGTCGTGGGGCAGAGGTGGCTTCCACCGCGGTCATGCTGGAATCCCTTTTCCCATGGTCAAAGCTAGAATCTTATAACTCCACATCTCAAAGAAATGGAAGAAACATCTGTACGAGCGATGCCCAGTATCTTTCAGCCCAGAGCAGGAAGCAGCATGTGTCATTTTTGATCATGTGACCACACCTAACTTAGGGAAGCCAGGAAGGCAGTGAGCTGGCTACCGGCTACTCCTCCAGGGGACATCTCTGCCACAAATCCCAGGATCAGAGGAACTAGGCAGTTTGTCTTGATCCCAAAGTTTTGTTTCTTCCGTCTTCACTTTGTCTCTGTTTAAACTCTACTATATTTTTAATGTCTGGCTCTAAAGCTACATGTTTTTTACATCTTTGCAAGACTATTTCATTTGAAAGTAGTTTTACTGCCGCTGAATTGTGTAGCTGCCGTTTACTGTCTGACATTTTCTTATCTTGATCGTCACCATTGGCGACGATCGTCACCTTTTCCTGTGCAGACATCTTTCTTCAAATGGATCGTGAGTACCTCAAATAGAGAAATATGATGGCAGAAGTTTGTGGTGCGCATAGTTCCAGGCCTCGCGCCACGCGTTTTAGGAAGCAGACGTACCCGTTAGGAAAGCGGTGGAATTTGTGAATTTGTTGTCATCCAGCCCGTGGTTGTAATTGTGTTGGAAAAGGAAGTGACAAAAATGTGGTCTTGCGGACCTGGGAGGTGCAAACACGCGCGCGCACACACACGCACACACACAGAGACACAAGCGCATGCGCACGCACACACACAGACACAAACACGCGACACGCACACGCACACACAGAGACACAAACACACACACACAGAGACACAAGCGCACGCGTACGCACACAGACACAAACACACGCATGCACACACACAGACAAACACACATGCACACACAGACACAAACACGCACACACGCACACACAGACACAAACACACGCACGCACACACACAGACACAAACGCGCACACGCACGCACACAGACACAAACACACGCGCACACGCGCACACACAGACGCAAACGCGCACACGCACACACGCACATACACGTTTTCCCCCTTCAGCGCAGACTCGTCATCTCTTCCTTTCAGGTATGCCAGAAGCCCCACGTTGGGGGTTGAATTGTGAGCCCCCAGTTCA
>NW_011914278.1:0-2464 GCF_000151845.1 Pteropus vampyrus | reverse complement strand
TTATTTATTTATTTATTTATTTATTGTTTAGGCGAGGCAACCCTTGGTTGACCTCACAGATTGCAAAGACTTTGTCAGCTTACAATTCTTTAGTTTTTATTTTTTTATTTTTTATTTTTTTCTGCCTACAGCACCTGGTGGTCTCCCAGTCAAGTGCTAACCAGGCCCGACCCTGCTTAGCTCCTGCGATCAGATGGAATCAGGCTTGTTTAGGGTGGCATATCTGTAGACAAGTTCTTCACTTTTAACAATGCTACACATAGCATGTTCAATATTTATATCAAAATATAATACTTATCTAAGTAATTGACATATTATCTAATCCGAACCATCTATGTGGCCAGTGCTCTCTGATCTTCTCACCCCCACCTTGTTATGTACTAGAGTTCTGCAGAGTCACCAATTGCAGAAACTACATGAATCTTATCATTTTTCTCAGCCAGAGGTATCAAGGGCTCACCAAATCTTAGACCAGAAGTCAAGAGACTGAAGTCAAGAACTTTTCCTTGTCCAATTGATAAAGCATTGATTCGATTATAGATATTTCAGATCAAAGGAGCTTTTGCTGTTAAAAATGAGCAAAGATGTATGCATGGTTATCTACTCTTAAGCCTAAACCACACACACTGATCATTACACCAGAGCATAATGTACTGACTGAAGTCATATTATAGGCTCCGAAAATAAACCTTCGGCCTTCCTACTTGTTTATTTCCCTAATATATTCTAAATCATTTTGATCTAGATGTAAGCTCATCTTCATTTTTAAATCTTCTATTTTTTGCACATTGTGCAACTAGTTTTAAAGTAAATTAGAATATTATACAATTTGAAAGCTTGTATGCTTACTTTCAGTATCAAGACTGAGTTTTTGCTTTGTTTCTTATGCAAAGCAAGATTCTACTAGTAGACTATGTTACTATACTATGTGATGCATTTAGTACCATTTGTGCAAACATCAATTATCAAACTAAATTATGTTTGTTTTGAATTTGGTTTTCAAACAATAGAATATCAATATGTATATCATATAATCAATATTTTTAAATTTTAGATTCTTATAACTTTATGATAATAATTGTCTAGTAGCTATTAATGATATCAAAGCAGACTTGTTGAAAAACAAAATTAAGATAATTATCTTGTAGGAAGAGAAATTAACCAATTATATATAAAACAATTTGTGTCTGTGAATAAAATGTATAATTCCAGAAATCCCCATAGTGTCTCCATAATAAAAATAAGCAAATTCATAGCCAAAACATATTTACTTTAACTCTTGGCCAAGGAACTAATTAAATTAATTGAAAATGAGGGGGATATTTTATTCTTCTCTAATAGTAGACCCTTTTGCCATTGTTCCCCAAAATCAAGTTGGGACATATTCTACCATGATATGCTATTAAAAATAATTGTAAAATAATGAAATATTATTCAAGATTTGGGGGAATCAAATATAAATTTAATAAATATAGAAATGACTACAAATTATTGATAAGAGCAAAATTGTAGCAAGCTATATTTTAATGCATATTTTATCAGATAATTATCCATTGCCTCATAACAAATTACCCCAAAATTTTGTGGCTTAAAATAACATTTATTATCTTGCAGATTCTGTGGGTCAATAAACTGAGTACAGTTTAGCTGGATGCCTCTAACTCCATATCTTACAAGGCTAGAGTCAAAGCATAAAGCAGGGCTGCAGTCATCTTAAGGCTTGGTTGGGAAGTACCACTTACAAACTCAGTCATAGGGATGTTAGCTTTTACTTGCAATTAGGAAGAGATATCAGTTCCTTGCCATGCGAGTCTACTCCAAAAATTGCTGCTTGATTCATTCTAAGCAAGAACTAAGAGAGAGAGAAAGGGAGGGAGAGAGAGATGAAAGTCACAGTCATTTTGTAATCTAATCTCAAAGAGGACATTTAATCACCTTTGACATATTCTGTTTCTTAGAAGGGAGACATGAGGTCCAGCTCACACTCAAGAGGTAGAGATTGCAAGAGGGTATAAATATTAGGAAACGGCCATTTTAGATGCTATCTACCACATTTATTTATATATTTATGTACGCATAATTGTCTGTCATTAAAAAAAAAAAAACATTGAACAATCTCTTCCTTAAGCTGCATGCATTTAGTTGTTTTATATATGAATATAACTTCTCAGGATCCATATGCTTTCATTTTGTAGTAAAAATTGATGTGGACAAAATGATCACCTAATCGTTAGCTAAAGTTTAATTAATGAGATCTTAGTTCATATCTAAGCTCACTCAAATCTCTTAGAAAGTTACCTAAGCAGCAAAGTGGTCTCCTGTTTTTCTGAATGCTTTACCAACTAACTTGACCTTCAGTAGTTAACTAGGGAAAGGCTAACACCACAGGTAATCTCTGTCTGAAACTTATTCTCTAATAAAAAGATTCATTACACACTTGAAAATTTGAAAAGTGTGATTTTGC
>NW_011914277.1:0-1102 GCF_000151845.1 Pteropus vampyrus | reverse complement strand
TAGACAGGAATTTAAAGAAAATACCACTGCCCTTAGTTTATATGTGATGCTGAATACAGAGGTAGGGACTTAGAATATATACATTCAACATGTCACTGTAGAGTGATCTGATCACTTCTTAATTCAGTTTCCAGATTTTTATCACCATTCCACACCCAGTAGATTCATTTCACTTTGCATTGTAATATAATTTAAAACATTAGAAATATTGAGGTTTAAAATTTATGTTTTTGTTTTTGTAGGAAAATTATTAAGAATATTTTGAACTGCTTATCTTTTATTTTCCCATCGTATAACTTAAAGATACCAAGTTTCTTCTCTATGCCTTGGTGAATTGTCACATACCCCGTTCAGTTTGGATCTGCTTCCAACAGTTCATCTATTGTGCCTTAAATATCATGAAATATATCTGAGAGTTACTTTAATGTGAAGCTTTCTATGCTGCGTCACTTTCATGGGGACATCTTCATCTGTTTTGTCAAAGCCACCTTCCTCAATAATGTCGATAAATCCCTCTTAACTAAGTTTCTCTGGCTTCATATTTAGACACTCTTGAATGGAAGCGACATCAACATTCCCACACCAGCAATGGCTTCTACAGTTCCATTTACATTCCATTCACTCTTCACTTCAGGCATTATCACTTTTCACTTGTTTGATGCATTTCTATCTTTGTTGGCATTTTCTTCTTTTGATTACTTATTTTTGTAAAACATCACATGGGTTTATTAATTTGACACAAGGAGGCAACACAACTATGTTATTTGCTGTGAACTGAATAAAAGATATGCAGTGACCAATTATAGACTTTAAAGAAGTAATGTGATTGGTCATTGGTCATGATATACATCTTTTATTTACATAGTGATTTGTGGACTGATGAGCTGGCATTAAAGTTTGTATATTATGCAGATTATACCCAGCTACTACACCACATTAACTGAAATCTGAACCATAGTGTTGGAGGACTGATGCTGTTTATCTAAATCATGGTAACTGAATCCCTACATATTGCAACTGTGCAAAAAAGAGGATTAATTGTGTGTGGGTGCACTCCTGCACACGTGTGTAAGTATTCTAACATTTTTTTGTTTTGTACCAG
>NW_011914276.1:0-1820 GCF_000151845.1 Pteropus vampyrus | reverse complement strand
ATTCGCATCATAGGGATACCAGAAGGAAAAGAGAGAGAACAAGGAACTAAAAACCTATTTGAAAAATAACGACAGAAGATATTCCTAACCTGGAGAAGGAAATAGACATAGAAGCCTAGGCAGTGCAGAATCCCAAACAAGATTAACTCAAAGAGGCTCACACCGAATCACATCATAATTAAAATCACAAAGGTTAAAGACAAAGAATCTTAAAAGCAACAAGAGAAAAGCAGTTAGTTATCTACAAGGGAATCCCCATAAGGCTGTCAGCTGATTTCTTAACAGGAGCTTTGCAGACAAGAAGGGAATGGTAGGAAATATTTGAAGTGATGAAAAATAAAGACATAACCAAAATTACTCTTGAAGTCAACAGATAAAGATTAGCTTTCTAGACAAGAAAAAAGCTAAAGGAGTTCATTACCACCAAATCAGGATTATAAGGGACTTCTTTAAGAAGAAAAAACAAAGTTAAAAAAAATGACTAATAATACAGCAATAATTACATATCTATCAACAATTACTTTATAGTAAATACATTAAATGCTCCAATCAGAAGACATAGGGTAGCTGAAAGGATAAGAAAACAAGACCCTTACATATGCTGCTTACAAAAGACTCACTTCAGATCAAAAGACACACAGAAATCAAAAGTAAAAGGATGGAAAAAGATATTTCATGAAAATAAAAAGCTGAGTTAACAATGCTTATATCAGACAAAATAGACTTTAAAACAAAGGCAATAACAAGAGAGTAGGAAGGACCCAGCAATCCTCCTTCTGAGTTTTTATACAAAGAAATCCAGAACACTATTTTGAAGGGGCATGTGTATCTCTATGTTCATTTTAGCCTTATATACAATAGCCAAGATATGGAGGCAACCTGGGTGTCCAGCAATAGATAAATGGATGAAGAAGAGGTGGCACATATATACAATTGAATGTTACTGAGCCATGAAAAAGAATGAAATCTTGCCATCTGCGACAACATAAATTGACCTAGAGGGTATGCTGAGTGGAGTAAGTCAGATAGAAAATCACAAATGCCATATGATTTCACTTATATGTGGAATCTAAAGAACAAAACAAACAAACAAACAAACTTATAGATACAGAAAACATTTCGATGGTTGCCAGATGAGAGGGGGGTTGGAGGATAGATGAAAAAGGGGAAGGGATTAAGAAGTACAAAGTGGTAGTTACAAATTAGTCATGGGGATGTAAAGTATAGCATAGGGAATAGAGTCAATAATATTATATAATAATATATAATAACTATATACAGTATCAAATGGGTACTAGATTTATTGGGGTGATCACTTCATAAGCAATACAAATGTCTAATCACTAGGTTGTACGCCTGAAATTAATATAATATTGTATGTCAACTGTAATTGAAAAATTAAAAAAATGATTGAGAAAATAAAGCAAATAACATAACTTAAAAAATAGGCAAAAGACTTGAATAGACATTTTCCCAAAGACAGAAATGGTCAATAGTTATATGGGAGGATGCTCACTGTCACTACCCATCAGGGAAATGCAAATCAAAACCACAATGAGATATCATTTCATATCTGTTATGACAGCTATTATTAAAACAAAAATAAAAGATAAAGGTGTGGTGAGGATATGATGAAATTGCAATCCTTGTGCACTGTTGGTGGGAATGTAAAATGGCAGAACGTCTATAGAAAACAGTATGGCAGTTTCTCAAAAAATTGAAAAAAGAACTACCATATAATTCAGCAATCCCACTTCCAGGTATATTCATAAGATAGTTGAAATTAGGACCTCAAAGAGATAACTGCAATCTCATATTTA